>NW_015390500.1:0-3868 GCF_001527695.2 Protobothrops mucrosquamatus | reverse complement strand
TTTATGACTCGTGGACTTCAACTCCCAGAATTCCTGAGCCAGCATGGGGGAAACTTTGGCCCCTTCATGACTCGTGGACTTCAACTCCCAGAATTCCTGAGCCAGCCATGCTGAGGGGAAAGGGAGAGGTTTCCAAGCTGAGCCATGCTGGCTCAGGAATTCTGGGAGTTGAAGTCCAAGAGTCATAAAAGAGCCGAGGTTGCCTACCCTGGTCTATCCCAAGCCAAATCAAGGTTAAAGCTAACCATGCGTAGCCTATAAATAGTAAATTGCAACCGGGAGGAAGGAAATGAGGATCGAAGGCACGCTCGCCGGCGTGTCTCTGCGCAGACACACAAACGCACGTGTTCTCCTCCTGGGCCCCCACCTTGTGGTGCCAATCCGGGGAAGGGGTTAAATTAATCACAGTTAGCTTAAGTTAAAACACAGTTAGGGAGGCAAGGAATCGGGGAATCAGCTGGCTACCAGGCAGTCCTCGACTTTACGACCACAACGGAGGCCCCCCCACAATATCTGCCATTACATGAGACATTTGTTGAGATTTGCCCCAGTTGACGATCTTTCTCTCCACGGTCGTTAAAATGAATCACTGATCAGTTAATAACCTGGTTGTTAAGTGGATCTAGCTTCCCCGTTGACTGCTTATCAAGAGGTCACGTGACCCTGGGACCCAGCAACGGTCGTAAGTAGGAACCAGCTGCCCAGTGTCTGAATTTGGATTGCATGACCGTGCCGGAGGCTGCAAAGGTCGTAACTCTGGAAAAAAAACAGTCGTAAGTCGCTTTTTTCCACGCCGTTGTAACTTTGAACGGTCACTAAGGGAACTTGTAAGATTAGGACTGCCTGTGCTGAGTGTGTTGTGCGGCTCGGCACCGCCTCTGTTGGTGGCCGTCCAACGGGGGTACCAATTTTGCAATCCGAGTAGAGGTAATCCTTGTCTTACGACCACGATTGAGGGTAGGATTCCCATCACTAAGCGAAGCAGTTGTTCAGGGAGTCACAGGTAGTCCTTGACTTACGACTTTAATTGGGACTGGAACTTCCATCACTAAGCAGGACGGTTGTTCAGCGAGTCGCAGGCAGTCCTCGACTTAATGACCACAAT
Source organism: Protobothrops mucrosquamatus (assembly GCF_001527695.2). Taxonomy (NCBI): domain Eukaryota; kingdom Metazoa; phylum Chordata; class Lepidosauria; order Squamata; family Viperidae; genus Protobothrops; species Protobothrops mucrosquamatus. Next base: position 2,763 of record NW_015390500.1, on the reverse strand, counting down.
TGGAACTGGAATGACTGTCACTAAGCGAAGCAGTTAAGTGAGCCACAGGAAGTCCTCAACTTAATGACCACAATTGGAACTGGAATGACCGTCACTCAGTGAAGCAGTTGTTAAGTGAGTCACAAATAGTCTTCGACTTATGATCTTGACTGGGACTGGAACTTCCGTCGCTAAGCAAGGCGGTTGTTAATCGAGTGACGGATTGAATCTCGACCAGGTGAGCACGGGGATGCTGCAACGGTTGTTAAGGGCGAAAAATGGTCATAAGCCCCTTTTTTCCCACGCCGTTGTCATTGTGGTCACTAAATGAACTGTTGAAACTACGGGCAGTCCTGGACTCGCCCCAGTTAGTGACTGTTTGCAGTGCCAACGGGATTGGAAAAAGTAATTTTTCAATCCATTTTTCACCCTGGCGGCCGTTGCAAGCCTCCTTGCGCTCACCGGATCAAAATTCAGACGCCGGGTGACTGACTCGTACTTACGACGGTTGCAGCGTCCCGGTGTGTGTGTGTGTGTGTGTCACACGATTCCCCTTTCGCGACCGTCTGAGAAGCAAAGTCACGGGGCAAGCCAGTTTCGCTTAACGACCGTGTGATGTAACTTAACCATTTCATCCATTTGCATCCCGACGGTGGCAACGAAGATCTTAAAAATGGGGCAAAACTCACTTAGCAAATGTTCTCCCTTACTGACGGAAACGTCGGGTCCGATGGTGGTCATAAGTCAAGGAGTACCTGTCGACCATTGGATAATGGAGCAGGTGTTCCTTGTGGCATGGAGCAGGGATTTTCAACCTTTTCACCCATTGTGCCACTTTTAGGATATGGCAACATCCGAGTACCACCAGTCGCCTAGCAAGGTGTCAAAAACTTGATGACCCCCCCCCCCAAAAGGAAAAAAGTGATAAAGTACAGGTAGTCCTCGACTTACAACAGTCCGCTTAGTGACTGTTCAAAGTTACAACGGCACTGAAAAAAGTGTCCCCCAAGGCACAGCCGAGCAAGACACCTGCCTGCCCGCCTGGTGGCGCTCTTCCTCCTGTCCGAGGTTTTCATTGTTGTGAGCATTTCTGTTGAGGATTGGCAGCGGGGGTGGGGTGGGGGGGTGTTTGGTTTTTATTCCCCCCGTCTGCTGGGTGGTTGCAGCAGGTTTTGGTCACTTCACATGATCCTGGGACCCTGTGACCGTCATAAATACGAATCAGTTGCCAAGCATCGGAATGTAAATCACAAGACCCTGGAGATGCTGCAACATTCCAGCTGATCGGCGCTTCTTCTGGGCTCAGCGGAAGCGCCAGGAACAGTGCTGAGCTCCAGCTGGATCCTGGCGCTGATCCTGGTGCTTCCACTGAGCCCTGATAGCCCCGAAGAAGCACCGATCAGCTGGAAAGCAGCACTGATCCTGGCGCTTCCGCTGAGCCCTGACAGCCCTGCAGCTCCAGCCGTCTCTCGCTCAGGCTTGTGCGGTGCTGCCACCGGTTCAGCTCATTCCCCTCCCCCGCTACCACTTTTCTAGGGTGGTCACGTACCACCTGCCAGGTGCCAATGTACCACAGGTGGTACCCGTACCACTGGTTGAAAAGCCCTGGCTTGGAGGTCTTCTCCGGGCCAAGGCTAATCATCCCTTCACTTGTGGTCCCAGAGGGTTAGCCGTAATTCTGCTGGATTTGAAGTTGGTGGCCATTGAGGAACAGGCAGAAGAAGAAGGAAGAGTTGGCCAAGGGTTGACTTGAGGGGACTCCAGAGAAAGTTGCTAGGATGGGATCTTCTCCGAACAGCGTCTCGGCCCCACAGGGGTCCTTCTGGAGTAGGGACGTCAGGAAGATGCTCAAGACAGATGGGAAGAAGGTCTGGGACCTCTTGTCTACTGTCCTCCAGCTCATGGTTGCCCCCTGGTTGATTTTTCAGGAGGCCACTGGACTTCCTTGTTCGTCTTTGAAGACGTTTCGCTTCTCCTCCAAGAAGCTTCTTCGGCTCTGACCGGATGGTGGGGGAATTGGAAGGATTTATACGCCTCGTGGACAGCCGGTCATTTGCCTCCTTTGGGAGAGTCGTTGAGGCCACTTGGAGGTTTATCCAAGTTCACATTCTGGACAGCTGGTTTGAAAGAAGGGGTCAAAGAGGCCATCTGTGTCCAAATTGAACAGCCCTTTCTCAACAGAGGTTGAGGGATACGGCATCATCTATCTCCAGTCTACAACACAGAGAAGGCTCCACGCCCATTTGCACCACTCAGGTGACCCTGAAGACACAGATAAACCTCCAGGTGGCCTCAACGACTCTCCAAAAGGAGGCAAATGACCGGCTTTCTGTAAGGAGTATAAATCCTTCCCTTCCCCACCATCCATCCAGAGCCGAAGAAGCTTCTTGGATGAGAAGCGAAACATCTTCAAAGGAAAAACAAGAAAGTCCAGTTGCGTCTTGAAGAAGCACCTTTGGGACGTGGGACCTCTCACACAGGACACCTCTTCTGGTTGCGTGGCTTCTTCTCGGTCAACTGCTTGGGTCTCTCCTCTTAGCCTCTTCCTGTTGGGGTGGCCGCTCATGAACTGTCTGTGCTCTGACTTTTTTTTTTCTTCTCTTTCTCTCTTCCTCTTCCTCTCTCCTTCCTCCCTTCTCTCTTGTAGGGGTGGCGGTAAGCACTTACGCCAAGTATTGTTACAGCAAGCTCCAGAAAGCAGCGTTGACGGGCGCCAAGAAGGTATCTTTCCACACACACACCCCTCTTTTGCGTTGTCCTTCGAGGTGGCCTCGGGAGATGGGA
>NW_015390499.1:25684-45681 GCF_001527695.2 Protobothrops mucrosquamatus | reverse complement strand
GTAAAAAGGTTGATGTAAAAAGCTATATTTATGCTGAAACAGACACCGTTATATATATTGAAAGACCCTTAGCCCACATTGTCATCACTCTGAGCATTAAAAGTTAATCTGGCATAGCTCAGTTGCTTTTGCAAGCTGTAAAAATTCTGCATTGTATTGTGATGATTTAAATATAGAACCAATCTAATTATAACATTCCGTATATTTCAGAGGAGTCTTGAAGTGGGCAGATGGAAAGATGTATTCTGGCATGTTCAGAAATGGCATGGAAGATGGGTAGGTATAATAGACTAAGCCGAGGGAGGGGGGAAACCTGCTGTTCACAAATAATCTTTTTTAAAAATACTGTCAAATTAGGATTAGTAGGGCTGGGCAGGCTTTAAAATTATTTGGAAGCAGGGATTTGTAAGCATAGCTTCTCTATTTGGTAGAGAAGCTCAACTTTTCAGACTTTCACAAAAGCAGAAAGGTTTTAGGAGAACATCTTAAAACAATGGAATCTTCTTTAAGGCTCAAGTTCAATTGCTTATTGAATTGAAGCTATGCTTACAGAAAAACCGAAGTATGTCTTCCAAATCTTTCTTGAAGCATGCATGGTTTTGCAAATTAGTGTTTAGATGTAAAATGGTGTGATTTTTTTTTAATATATTGGCAGATATGGCGAATATAAAGTACCAAATAAAACACTGAAGAAGAGTGACCATTATATTGGATTTTGGAAGGAAGGCAAAATGTGTGGACACGGTATCTACAGGTAATAGAGAAAGACAGAGTGCACGTACAGCGTAGTGGTTATGTTTTGGACTAAGAATAGGAAGATCCAGCTTTTAAACCACCTGTTTATAGTCTACCTGCCAGTCCCACATTGTTTTAGATTGGGGAACAGGGAGTACCCAGACTTTCACACTGTTTTGATGCAGAATTATATCCATAACAAAACAGATTTCTTATAAGTGCCATGATGGTGGGAACATCCATTGCCAGAAATATTTTCCTTAATCTCATCATCTAAGTTTCCACATTCCTATCAAAATGGCATTGCCCACGTAATAATCATTCATCTCTTTTGGTTAGAGAGAGAGAGAGAGAGAGAGAAAAGCATTATGAGGGTGAAATATCTTCGAGCAAAATTCTCAGCCTCTTTGTCGCAAGGTGGACTTATTTTTTCCTTCTAGGTATGCAACTGGGGAGGTTTATGAAGGAAGCTTCCAGGATAATATGCGTCACGGCCATGGCCTTCTACGCAGTGGGAAACTGACTTCTTCTTCACCTAGCATGTTCATCGGCCAATGGGTGATGGATAAGAAGGCTGGGTATGGAGTATTTGATGATATTACAAGGTAAATGGATCCTGAACATTTGAATTACTATATTAATAATATAGTACTACTATATTAGTAATATAGTACTACTATATTGTAACAGGAAAAAGAATTGCTAAGAAATGTTTGTTCTTAAGCGGAGAACCTAAATAATCCTCTAAACAAGATATAATACTAGTTCTAATTGATTGAAATAAAATATCAGCTGCATGATGACCTTTAGTGTCCATTAGACCCCTAATCACGAGTCTTGTATTTAAGAGTGAAAAATTCACAAAAGCCTGTGACTCCTAGTACAAGTTTTTAAATCTGAAAGGATGATAACAGATTTCTGATGATCTCATTTCTCAGATTTTAGAGACAGTAATGCCTTTCTGTATCTTTAGGGGAGAAAAATACATGGGGATTTGGCAAGATGATTTTTGCCAAGGCAATGGTGTTGTGGTCACACAGTTTGGATTGTATTATGAGGGATCCTTTAACAACAATAAAATGATGGTGAGTTTCATACAAATAAGTGTTGTATAATTATTATTATTAATTATTATTAATTTAATTTATATATTATTATTAATTTAATTTATATACCGCCCTTCTCCCGCAGGACTCAGGGCGGTGCACAGCGTATTAAAAACAGTACAAATACAAAGCATAAAAATACAAACCCCTGTAAAACCAGATTAAAAAACCGAATATTAGAAGCTGTGTCTCTATTTAAAATTATTTTTAAAATCACCCTAAATAAAATCCTCCCTAGGTCANGTAAAAAGGTTGATGTAAAAAGCTATATTTATGCTGAAACAGACACCGTTATATATATTGAAAGACCCTTAGCCCACATTGTCATCACTCTGAGCATTAAAAGTTAATCTGGCATAGCTCAGTTGCTTTTGCAAGCTGTAAAAATTCTGCATTGTATTGTGATGATTTAAATATAGAACCAATCTAATTATAACATTCCATATATTTCAGAGGAGTCTTGAAATGGGCAGATGGAAAGATGTATTCTGGCATGTTCAGAAATGGCATGGAAGATGGGTAGGTATAATAGACTAAGCCGAGGGGGGGGGGGAACCTGCTGTTCACGAATAATCTTTTTTAAAAATACTGTCAAATTAGGATTAGTAGGGCTGGGCAGGCTTTAAAATTATTTGGAAGCAGGGGCTTGTAAGCATAGCAATTCTTCTCTATTTGGTAGAGAAGCTCAACTTTTCAGACTTTCACAAAAGCAGAAAGGTTTTAGGAGAACACCTTAAAACAATGGAATCTTGTTTAAGGTTCAAGTTCAGTTGCTTATTGAATTGAAGCTATGCTTACAGAAAAACCGAAGTATGTCTTCCAAATCTTTCTTGAAGCATGCATAGTTTTGTAAATTAGTGTTTAGATGTAAAATGGTGTGATTTTTTTAATATATTGGCAGATATGGCGAATATAAAGTACCAAATAAAACACTGAAGAAGAGTGACCATTATATTGGATTTTGGAAGGAAGGCAAAATGTGTGGACACGGTATCTACAGGTAATAGAGAAAGACAGAGTGCACGTACAGCGTAGTGGTTATGTTTTGGACTAAGAATAGGAAGATCCAGCTTTTAAACCACCTCTTTACAGTCTACCTGCCAGTCCCACATTGTTTTAGATTGGGGAACAGGGAGTACCCAGACTTTCACACTGGTTTTTTTTTTGGTTTTTTTTTAAATAAATTTTTATTAGTTTTTCAGTAAAAAACATAAAAACATAAATCTTTATCACAATGTCAGCCATACAAAAAACAAAATAACACTACATTCAAGGACGTGTCCGGTGTCCCCCTCCTGCACCACCCTCTTCCACTTACCACACCTTCCTCCTCCTAACTACCACCACTCCTCCTTCCTCCCTCTTCCCTTTCACACTGTTTTGATGCAGAATTACTACCCATAACAAAATAGATTTCTTATTAAGTGCCATGATGGTAGGAACATCCATTGCCAGAAATATTTTCCTTAATCTCATCATCTAAGTTTCCACATTCCTATCAAAATGGCATTGCCCACGTAATAATCATTCATCTCTTTTGGTTAGAGAGAGAGAGAGAAAAAAGCATTATGAGGGTGAAATACCTTCGAGCAAAATTCTCAGCCTCTTTGTCGCAAGGCGGACTTATTTTTTCCTTCTAGGTATGCAACTGGGGAGGTTTATGAAGGAAGCTTCCAGGATAATATGCGTCACGGCCATGGCCTTCTACGCAGTGGGAAACTGACTTCTTCTTCACCTAGCATGTTCATCGGCCAATGGGTGATGGATAAGAAGGCTGGGTATGGAGTATTTGATGATATTACAAGGTAAATGGATCCTGAACATTTGAATTACTGTATTAATAATATAGTACTACTATATTAGTAATATAGTACTACTATATTGTAACAGGAAAAAGAATTGCTAAGAAATGTTTGTTCTTAAGCGGAGAACCTAAATAATCCTCTAAACAAGATATAATACTAGTTCTAATTGATTGAAATAAAATATCTGCTGCATGATGACCTTTAGTGTCCATTAGACCCCTAATCACGAGTCTTGTATTTAAGAGTGAAAAATTCACAAAAGCCTGTGACTCCTAGTACAAGTTTTTAAATCTGAAAGGATGATAACAGATTTCTGATGTGATTCTAATAGTTGTTGAAACAAACACTCAACTATAATAAACTGTTACTTAAATTATAATGTCACCTAACCCAATTGATCTCATTTCTCAGATTTTAGAGACAGTAATGCCTTTCTGTATCTTTAGGGGAGAAAAATACATGGGGATTTGGCAAGATGATTTTTGCCAAGGCAATGGTGTTGTGGTCACACAGTTTGGATTGTATTATGAGGGATCCTTTAACAACAATAAAATGATGGTAAGTTTCATACAAATAAGTGTTGTATAATGGGGAAACATTCTTGTTTTGCCCTTTAAAAGACAATATATGTATATATGATAATATTGTTGCACTTATTTTTTTAAGGTAGTATTTTAGTTTGGAGTCACATTTCTAATCAGCAGTGTTCTGTTCCTGAATAGTTCTACTTTAGAGTAAGATGTTTCCATATGATGCAGTGAAATGTTTGGCTTTCAAATGACCCAAGTTATATATGCATTGAAGGTTTTATCTGTTTATTTGAATTTATAAGATCTACCAGATGGAAAGAAAAATAGGGGAAATTTTATTCTTTCCCCATCCCAGCTGTTTTGCTAGAGTTTTCAATACCGTTAAGGGGCTCTTTTCTCTGCAGAAAGTTAATTCAATAAATTGATTTGTTTTTTGTAACTTTATAAAATACTGTCTGTAAATACAATAGTCATTTTTTTCATTCAGAGAATTTTAAGTGAAGTGTATTAAGATGTGATGAAAACTGTTTACATTAAATGGACTCTAGTGATAATAAATAGCTTATTAACATACCATTTAACAAAGTTTTTTAAAAAGTGCTTTTATCTAAAATATCTAAAAAAAATAAGATGTAAATTTTAAATAATGGACAAAGATAATATGAGAACCATTCCAAACACATCTTGCACTGATTCCAGTACTATATTCTCCACAGGGGACTGGTGTATTGCTTTCTGAAGATGACACCGTATACGAAGGAGAATTTTCAGATAATTGGACCCTTAACGGAAAGGTAATTTGAAACGTCTGCTTTCCTTAAGCAGAACAGCTTATTAAAAATAAGTTCATTATATATTTTTTTCCTCTTTCCCCCTTTTCTTCTAAGGGAACACTGACTTTGCCAAATGGAGATACTATTGAAGGCACTTTCAGTGGTGAATGGGGATCTGGAATAAAGATTACAGGAAACTACTTCAAACCCACTTTATATGATCATGAGAAGGATCGGCCTAAAACACTGTGAGTGGATGGGAGCTAGCTTCTCATTGTAATTGAACACTAGCATTAGCTCGGATGCCAAGTGCTTTCCCAATCAAACTAGTGTACTTAACTAAGATGATTGGACCAGAGAATGAGGTGGACAGTTTGGGACAAGTTTTGTATCTAATATGACTTTTGAAAACAGGTTACGAATAGGACTGAAAAAGACTTTTATTAGCTCTATATGATCTATGTGCTTAAAATTTCCAAGGTTGTTTCCTGCAAGGCCCTTAATTGAAATGTCTCTTTAAAGACATTTGAAAGCTTTAAATTCCAATAGAAAATACTCTGTAACTGTGTCATGGTAATATCATATAGGGCCCAATGCTGGAGAAACTGCACTGGTTAGCATCTGATATCGTACTTGGTGGTTATTGCAATTTAGCATAAGCAGCCTGGGATCTTCATTACGTCTTTGTGGATGTAAAGCTGCCTATCTATTCAGTGATTCTGAGGAAGGTTTTACTCCCACAGCCTCAGTTTGGTTGCAGCATCAGCAGAATCGAGACTGCTGTCTTCTCTTTGCGCAGGATTCAGAAAAAAATATATGAATTTGTGGGAATGTTAATTCAATTAAATAAAAAATATATGCAGCTATCTGTAATACTCTCGAATCAGGTGATTATTTGAAATATTTAGGAACATTTATTGATATTTGTGCAAAATTACTTGCTAATGCATAACCCCCAGTTACATTATGGTTGGCAGGTTTTCAGTAATAATAGAAACTGCTGAAATAGATCCATGAAAACTTACATAATAAAAAAAATTGTTTTTATTGCAATATGACTACTCATTTTGAAACCGTGAATTAAATTGTTATGGTTCTTAATACAAGCTGCGTACAGAAAGAGCTTAAACACTTCCATTAGGACCATAGTGCTATGGGATTGAGGAAGAAGGGATTGGAGAAGGGATGCTGATTCATTCTTTCTGTTTAAAGGGTTTTAGTGTAGATTGAGAGTTAATTTTGTTCATGGTACCCAGAAGTCTGCTTTGGGGAGGAACTCTCCTCTGCTTTTCAGAGGTGGACTCTCAGACACTTGCTCATTTCGTTTGGTTAAACCTGCAGTTACTGTTGTTGAATGTTGTCATATGTAGGCGGAAGTTAGGAAGCCTTGCTGTTCCGGCGGATGAGAAGTGGAGGGCTGTGTTCGAGGACTGCTGGCACCAGCTTGGCTGTGAACAGCCAGGCCAAGGGGATAGGTGGAAAGCTTGGGATAACATTGCTGTTGCCCTGACAACCAATCGAAGGCAACACAAAGACAGGTTAGTAGGTGGGGCAGATGTATTTTGCTCAATACAACACTTCTAATGCAAAGTTCACTTGCCATTTATTTTCTTGTAAAGATGAAAACACTCTGGGTTATGGGGAAGTTAATCTGTATATATCCTGGAATATAAGCAATTTGTATTTATGGATAAGTAACGTGAAAAGTGTTTTTAAATCTCTTTTTTAATACTTAATACAAAGTTGTTTAGTCTGCCATGTACTAAATTCATTTGGTATTGATAGAGTCAATACATTAGTCAGAAACTCTATTGTGGAGCTTTTTTTCACATATTTGTTGTTTTCTACTCATAATTATTTGCCTATTAAAGAGCTTTGGGTAAAAAATATCTTGCCAGTGATACAGGAAAGAAATGTAACTTGTCCACTTAAAATCAGTAATAATGGAATTTAGAAAATAATGATTCATTTGAGGATGTGAATGTGGGTTGAATGTGACACATCTCATTTGTGCTGTGAGATTGCAAGACTATAGAACCAAATGTTTAACATTAATAGTTGATTATGCTGATGTGTTTCTAGGTTTCCCCACACATTTTTAGCTTTAAAGTTTTATAGTTAATTTGTGGAGAAAAGAAAAAGCATCTATTGTGAAAGAAAAACCGTTTTTAATAGCTACTAGATTTTATCAGTTGCAAAATTCTTGTGTTTATTGGTTCCCAACCCTTTTCTGTATAGGTTCTAATCATAACCATCTATTCTTGCAGTCCAGAACTCTTGAGCAGATCACATGCACAGACCCTGGAAAGCTTGGAGTTCATTCCACAACATGTCGGTGCCTTCTCATTAGAAAAATATGACAACATTAAGAAATACCTCATAAAGGTATATGCAAGCCAATTTTTATATAATAGGTATTTACAGCTTGCTGATGTTCACTAACATCTTAATCAGAGTAAAAGAAGGGCTGCTATCTGTAATGATATCTATAATACACTTTTCTAATTAGCAAAAATATAGAAAACGTTCCCATGATTATTTGGGCTTCCTTGGAAAAGAAGCTCGGTTGCATAGGGATGGAGAACCTATGGGGGATGGGATGGCAGTTGGGTGGATGACAATATAAAGTGGATGGGATTAGTATTTTCTTGAGATTTTAGAGTTTGAGTTGTATATTGTCATCAACATCAAAGTTAAGGCCACTATTTGTCAGCAATTCTAGCCAGAAGAATTCTAGTGATCACAGAAAAAGGGTATTAAGACCCATCTGTAAGACAGGATACATACAAAATAGTAACTTGAAAATTATATGCTTACTAAAAATGTAAATTTGGGTTAAATAATTTTCTAAGAAAACTGTTTCTTCCCTAACTCTATTTGCAAGTATCATATAAATCTCAGATAATAATGCACAAATACTAATCCTAAATGTAGGAGCTATTTGTGTGAGATACACAGGTCATACTTTTTCACTTTTAATTTATTTATTCTTACATTGTTTAAAATAAAGCATCTTAAATGCTTAAATAGTTCTGTTGTTTTATATAGCTTTCTGGTTTTTTTCATCTCCATCTTTTTTAGGCATGTGATACTCCTCTGCACCCTTTGGGAAAACTTGTTGAAACCCTGGTAGCTGTATACCGCATGACGTATGTGGGAGTGGGAGCCAACCGACGACTATTGAAGGAGGCAGTGAAGGAGATTAAATCCTATTTGAAACGCATCTTCCAGTTGATCAGGTAAGAAGCTGCTACTAGGCAACTTTCGAATTGTTGATTCATTTTACAGAAAGAATAGATGAAGAAAATTTTGTTTCAAAGTTTATGGATATTTTTCTATTAGTTACACATTTTGACGCTAATGCCTTTATATTGCTTTTAAGATTCCTGTTCCCTGATCTTCCTGAAGAGGGCAGTGTAATACCCTCGCTGGTGACTGAGATGAAAGGAACTCGGTCTTTCTGTACTGGAAAACAGGACTCCGAAGCTGACTCTCCAGAGCCAGGGTAATTTTATCACAAGAAAATACAAATGCATAATGCTAAAACATTATTATAGATTTAATCCTGTGAATTTCATCTATTTAACGTTTAAGTTTGAATGGATTATTTCATATAACTTCTCCATATTTCAAATGGAGAAGTTCTGTGTCAGAATCCATTTATATTTTATTTCTATCTATCTCCTCTGATCTAAAACCAAATCTCACCTTCCCCTGGATTCTGCCATACTCCCAAGGGGGAAGGGGGATATGCCTGCGGGGTTATGACTTTCACTTCCTCTATTCGCTACAATGTAACCTTTTGTTTATTGCCACTGGGTCTGCTGGCCATTACAATGTAACAAATTGTCCCCTGCACTATACCTCTCTCTGAACTTTCTTCTCCCTAACCAGGCAGTTAAGAAGGGGGGCAGGGAAAGAAGTACAAACATCCGGAACCTGGCTTATTTCTCCGGTCTCAAAAGGACTGATGTTATCTTTCCTTTCCCATGATGGACTAACCACTTGGGGATTGGCCAGTCTGAACCGTCCGGATGAACTGTGGGGTGGGGTTTGCTTAGGGACCCTTTAAAGTATCGATCTGTAAGGGAATCCCTAAGATTCTGTATATTATGCCTGCTATCAACTACTCTTAATAAAAGTTCCTGTTGGAAGAAATTGTTTCCAAGAATTCTGCTTTCTTAAGATGTGGGATTGAAGTGGGTCCTTACATTCTGATTCAGTAGATTTTCCAGTATTTTACCCTTTTCAACCACATGCCAGCTTACATAACTAATAAACAGACTGAGATTTATTTGCCTCTTGTTATTCTTTCTTAGACTACTTTAAGGCAAGAGTATTAACCACAGAAGTATAATCTTCTTCATTTCTGCCAGATGAACCCTTTTGCTGTGCAACTGGTTAATAGCAGGCATCATGCCCTCTATGCATAGAAAACTTCATCCTTTTTACTTTTGCCTCATTCCATATAGTTAAAATGTTAAAGCATTCCTGTGCTGCAAATATTCAAACTTTTCAGGAATAACTCAGAAAAAGAACTTAAGGAATAATTGATCGTTGTTGAAAGAGAGTTGAAGTAAGTAGGAAAAAGTGAAATTCAGATCTTCCATTCCCTTTTGTTTCTTCAACATGTTTTCTTGATTAAGAAAAGATTAGTTGGTCCGAATCAAATCAATTCTAATGTTCATAGGCCACCAATTCCTCAAAATAATACCCCAAATGGTGTTTCTCCCCCCCCCCCTGCTCTTTATGTGTTTCAGTTGTGTGGTTACAAGCTCTAGCTTATTACTTCCTGTGCTACTTCCACGACTCTACCCTCCTCTGTTTATGCTGTATGCCCTGGACAATGAACGAGAGGAAGATGTTTACTGGGAATGTGTTCTGCGTTTGAACAAACAACCAGACAAAGCACTATTGAGCTTTTTGGGAGTGCAAACGTAAGCATGCCTCCACATGTTGAAAAAATGTTGAAAGCTAGTTTTTCTTGTGAGATCTATGTTTTAATTATTGCTTTAAGCAAGAGAAAAAAGATTTAATTCCCTTTTTGTCCCTTCCAAATAGATAAAGTTTTACTTGACTAAGCACCTTCAATCCTTAAAGGATTTCCAGTAGGAAACAAATAACTATCACGATCTTAAGAAGTTCCTATATGTCATATTAATTATTTGAATTACTTGGCATTCAAATAGGCTTACTTTGAGCACTAAAAGAAACTTCATTTTTAAAGGAGATGAGAGGTGGCAGTTATTTTAAGTTAATGTGGTCCATATATTTTGGAGTAAGAGCCAACTGGAAAGACCACCTCATGAACTTCCCTTGTCAAGAATATCTAGATAATATAATGTCGTCTGATCTAGAAGTACTTATAATGTTATAGGTAAACTCACTATGTATTTTTTTTCTTTTTCATTGGATACTCTTTGCATTGAGAAGAACATTTATGTACCCAGAAATTGGATCTCAGTGATAATTAGGGCTTTATTGATCTGGGAGATCTTTGGTCAAGAGATAATTTGTATCTGTAAATAATGCAGATGCCTCTTTCCAGACCTGCATCTTTCACACTAGTGGTTTGGACTGATTTTCTAAATGAATCATTCTATATTTAAGAATCTATCTTCTGTGACATATTTATGTTATGGTGCTACTTACAGGAAATTTTGGCCAACAACAACATCTGTCCCTGCTGAAAATAAAAAGGTATGTTTTATTTATAGGAGTTTTACTTTCCTCCTCCACCCTCCTCCTTCTTAACTCACGATTGTAGCTCTTCCCAGCAACCTCTGGGCAGTTTAAATGCAATGGAGGTCCAATCAGCAGGGGCTCAGCTAATAATTTTTATTCTTATGCCTAGGTATTAACAAATACAAAAGATGCCTGTTTTGCTTCTGCAGTGGAATGCCTACAACAGATCAGGTAATTTCAAAATTAGCATAATTACCTTCCCACCTTTCAGTGGGAAATAGGTCGACTTGTCTTGTGATTAACAACTTTGCCGTTATATACGCAAGCTGTCTCCTTCACAATTTTAATAAATTTATCTCACACTGTTTCATCACTTACACATTTTTGTTTTGATATCTGTTATCAATTCTAAATAAGAATTTGAGGACCTGTGTGTTAATTGTTTAATATAGAAAAAAGAAAATATAGGCTAAACAGAGTTTGGCACATTACCTTTTTTTTAATTTTTTTAGATAGATAGATGATATAGATAGATAGATAGATAGATAGATAGATAGATAGATAGATAGATAGATAGATAGATAGATAGATAGATAGATAGATAGATAGATAGATAGATAGATAATAAAAAAGTAACTTCTAGCCTTCATCACAAGATGAATAAACAATTTTAGTAACTTTTCACCTCTTGTCCCATCTCGTATTTATAAACAAATCCATAAAACATCGTTATTTCAATTCTGGTCTCAGCAAAAGTCCATTAAGGGTGCCAGAAATAACATATCTATTTTAATCTTGATTAAATAAATCAACTTTATATGCCTTCCTTTTACTTATAACAATATTAATCTTTAATCCATTCGAATAATGTCATAGAACTTTATTTCTTTTCATCTCTTTTTTGCCCTCTCACAAGATTCATCCAAGCTTTAACAAACCTCTTTTATCAATCCAGTATAAAAGAATTATCCTGGCCATTCTCTTGTTTTATTATTTGTCATTCCTTTTTGATTTTTAAAGCATTAACCAATTACTTTTGTATGTCCAATGAGTCATCTTCTTTCCATGTCATTCTTGTAGTCTGTCATTTATAAATCTATTTTTAGTGTCAACTCTGTCTTGTCAGATAAATGTATTCCTCTTCTGCCATTTTTTCCAAAACAAATTTTTGACAGTCTATCCATAGAACAAATATCATTATTTTTAAAAATATTTTTTATTAAAGTTTAGAATTACAAAGATAAAAAACTAATACAAACTAAGAAAAATATAAAAAGTAAAAAAAGATGCAGAGAAAAAGAAAAAAATAATAAAGATCTATAAAAAAAACTTATCCCTTCATCAAGACATACCAATAATTTTTAAAAAATTGTCTTCCTTTCTGATATTACAACAAAAAAAACCTTCATTCTACATCTTATCCCTCATCTATAAACAAGTATTAACATCTTTTTCTTCAATCCTAACCAGCAGAAGTCCATTAAGAATTACCAGAAACAGCAACATACATATTTTAACCTTGATAAATAAGCCAACTTTATATTCCTTCCTCTTGCTTTTAAGAATCTTGATTTTTAATCTCTTTAATGTCCCAAAAGTTATTTCTTTTCATTTTTTCTTTATTTCTTCTCAGAAACTGCTTCATAAATTTAACATGTTTCTTTTATAAATCTCAAATAAAAAAAGTTATCCAATTTTGATTTGTTGTTTGTATGTCCCTTTTAATTATTAAGATAACAGCCATTTCATTTGAAAATCCAATGTTACATCTTTTTTCCATATTGTTCTTGTAATGTGCCATTTTTAATTCCACATTCACAGCAGCCTCAATATCTGCGTTGTCCTCTTCTATCACCTCTTTTAAGTCCCTTTTTATGATAACAGGCAGTCTGAAAAGTAATTTCTGGGTACATTGTTCCCAAATATCCTGAATTTTTCCAGTTAGAATATTTTTATGATAGCAGACCATCTTAAATCTAATTTCATCCTAAATATCCTTGAATTCTTTCAAAGTTAGAGTATTCTATATTAGTAGGTCTCTTTGCCTTTAATTATTACTATAGTTGTTTCTGCTTCCCTGTAGTGTCCAACTTTCAAAGTTTCCTGTTAACATGTTTCTTATTCTAATCAACATTTTCCCACAAAAAGGTTTCTGACCTTTTAGTTTGAAAATCAAAAAGATATATGGTCTTTTTATAAAAATTTTAAAACCCTTAGATGGATTTTTGTAACTGAAATCTTACTGCAAATCCATCTGGCTCCTTAGTCCTTTTATAACTTTCCAGAACCCAGTGTTCTAACCATTCTTTTGCTATTTATTCCAAAATAAGAATGTTTAAGTCCTAAAACTTCTTTCAAGAAGGAAACTCACCCAATACAAATGAAACTTTCCTTTCTGAAGGCCTTCCTCCTCTCAATATGTCTAGAACTTTGGATCTGTTCTTGAATTTCAGTGATATTGTAGTCCCTCATGTGTCTGAAATAATCAGAGGAAAGGTTCAATTTAATATTGAGAGAATGAAAGAAAATTCTCATTTTTGCTCTTAACGCTCAAGATAAATATCTTCCTACTAGCACAACGTTTACACCTACTGACAAGTTGAAGGTGATCCAGCAGACATTTGAGGAGATCTCACAGAGCGTTCTTGAGTCTCTTCATGAAGATTTCCTTTGGTCCATGGATGATTTGTTTCCTGTTTTTCTCTATGTGGTGCTACGAGCCCGGTAGGTAAAATTCTGCACTAAATCCTTTAATTGTAGCTACAATTATTCCATCACGTTCTAACTGATACAAGCCATGGGACCCAATTGTGTTTTATTCATTAACTCTGATGCTGTTGGAATCCTAGCATAACATATTTTAATTAATCCTCTTCTGAATGGGCTAGCTTGAAAATAAAAATCTTATTTAAATACAGTAATTGTATTTTCTAAAAGGTCATAAGGCTCTCTGGCACTGAAACTATACAATGAAACTTAAAGCTGTATCTTTTCTTTTGAGAAGAAATGTGATGCTTTTCCCACATTTAGAATAAAACATAGTTATTGTTGAACACCTGTGATAATCTTCCAGTAGAAAGTGAGTTTCAGTGAAAGGTTCTTAGGCTAAAACAAAATGCAATTATAAAATTGATTAGGAAGAAATACAATTACAATAAATAACTTTATGTGATTTTAATACTGATGTTTAGGTATTCATCGTTATTCCTGAAAATTTGCTTTGTGGTTGATGCCACAAGAGATGTTCAATAATATATTTTCATAAAAAGAAATGAATGAAATCTGCAATGGTGTGCAAATATTTTGAATTTGAAACATTTTGGGTTAAAATGGCCCATTTCACATTCCATGCATCCCATTTTTAACTGTTCCAAACTTAACTGGAAGTTCAAAACAACATTCTGGAATAGGCAAAACAGTGTTGGAAAATTCCCCACAAAATCAGTATAACACATTTTAAATTCAAAACATCCCTTTTCTGCTCATTTTTTTGTCACACTCCTAGTAATGCATTTGCTTATTGATAAATGCTGTTTAGTATAACTATTTTTCTTTTTTGTGGCAGGATAAGAAATTTGGGGTCTGAAGTGCACTTGATTGAGGACCTCATGGATCCCTATCTCCAACATGGGGAGCAAGGCATTATGTTCACAACTCTGAAGGCATGTCTTAACTGTGTTAATTACTCAAAGTCATTTTGTAATGTCCTCTATGTCACTTTCTTTGATATTACACGAATCATAGACTTGGTTTAGTTGGTACTAAATTCATTTGACCTGGATCTAATATAGAGAAAATAATGTTTTTTACATGTTCAATTATTCTTTGCCTGTCTTGCCTCATTGCTACTGACAAGGAAAGAATAGCTGGTTAAAATTATTATTATTTTGTTTTTTTTAAAGAGAGGCCTCTTTGAAGCAGCAGTAATTATGCTAATCCTAACTGAATATAACCTGGACAATACCTTGATGAAGAAATGTTACTAGCTAGTAATATTTACTTCCATAAAGATGGATCTGAAAGTATTTCCTGACAAACCCTTAAATGCATCTGGATAAAGTTTATTCTCTAAATCTACTTCAGTCTGGCTTTATTTATATTTTTTTGTGGGGGGGGGAAGGGAAGGGAAGGGATGAGTGATAGCAGCTCAGTCCTCACCTTTGATGTGGTTTCATGGCGATGGAATTCCTTGAGCTGCTATCACTCATCTTCCCTTCTCTTTTTCATTTAACTCATTTGAAGGAAGTACATATCCTGAATAAGTACTCGAGCATTAGATAAAGGCCAAGAAAGAATTTAGTGCAGATTAGGCATCTGCTGTTCATGGGAAGGTCTTCTATCCAGGTTATGATGTTCCATCTCTTTTGGAAAGGGCTAGATTTTTAAAAATCAGACTCTTAATTGAATGGTGCTCCTGGACTCTTGTTCCTTGAGTCAACAGTGGCCTCAGTGATATATTTTTATCAGTTTGGTTGCTATTTCACCCAAAACCCACTGTGTAGGAATAGTTCTGCAGATAAACACACACATACATGTATACACATATACACATGCTGCTTTGGTGATGGTTAGATTACTGCAGTGTATTGGATGTGAGGTTATCTTTGAAGACTGCTTGGAAATGTCAGTTAATACAAAATAGAATATATTGATTGGAAGTTAAGTTATTAATAGGACAATTATATAATGTTAGTGTTTTATCAACTATGTTGGCCCACATGATACTAATTTTTAACTCCTGGACAGCATAAGGCTTGGATATCTGCATTTAGGGAGCTTTTTTATTTAAAAGAAGAAATGTATTCTGCTACAGGACCTTTTCCGAATACTTTGCATAGTCTTTAGAGGGTAAATAAAAAGTAGAGCTCCCCATTTTTAATTGTTGGATCCCTCTGGGTCCTTCCTTTATGGCATGCGTGACTGCTACTATGAACTCCTTTTAATAGTAGGTTAAGTTATTCCTTTCCTCCTGAATAGTTTTGGGTTTGGCTTTGTTTACTTGTATTTACTGGGATAGATGCCTAAACATGTTTTGGGGAAATCTTTTTGTTTTCTTTTCTATTAGTCATATTTAGCATTTTATTTTTCATTGTTTTATAATTTTATAATCCTCTTACTGTTGGCAAATTAAAGTATATTTAATCAGATATACTTGCTTATTATTTTTCAAAACTTTATTTCTAGGCATGTTATTACCAGATTCAGCATGAAAGGCTTACCTAACACATTTGCCTTATGTGGAAGACTCGCCTGAATTAAGTTTTATTCATCCTCCCTGAAATACTTCAAATGAAAATAGCCGTCATTCTGTGGATGTAATTTCTAAAGCTTTACGGTCAGAAAAAAAGCAAAGATGTCAGATCAAAGAGAAAGAGATAAGATTCGGAAAGCAATTACATTGTGAAAAAAATGTTAGAATTGCATGGATGTCAAGAAAGAGAAAGGTCATCCAGGAATGTGCTGCTTTTGACACAGAAGAAGTTGAAAATGTTGTGATTTTGAAGAATTGAAATGCACTATGGAACTACTGTATTATTTTTAAATGAAGCTGCCTAGGTTTGTGTGTCACTGGGAAAATTTTTTGACACAAACAACCTTCTTACTAAAAAAAATAGTTTGTGAAAAAAATCCTCTCTGTAAAGTTATAAATAGAAGTACAAGTGCTTGCTCGAAATCAAGATCTGTTGGATTTACTCATTCCAAAGTGTTAAATATGTGGGAGCTGATATTTCTTTACTTTTTTGGGGGGGGAGGTGTTAAGGGGAGCTTAGTATTTAACATCAAGGAACATTGGTCATTGTAAAAGTCAGCACTGAATTTAATATTAAAAATGTTTACAGAATTCTTATTTCTTCTAAGCCTTGATGAATGAAGTTTATAAGCTACAGTTGGAATGGTTTACTTGACAATGGTGGACTTCACATTACAGAATGATAAAACTGCAATCTTACTAAAGATGTCCTCTTAGGATTGAAGTATTATCATTATGCGATTTTGAACTGCTATTTCTGCAATGCCATTTGACAGAAGGAAACCTTGTTACCAGCAACTCTATGTCATTGTTCTTGTCACTTTTTCTTTGACTTGTATGGGTAGCTCTCATTCTGGATAAAACAGGTGCTGTTCTTTACTATATCAGAAATACTCCCCTGGTTAAATTCATTTAATAATATTCAATACAAATAACTTCTGGACATCAGAATCATGCTTGTGTGTTAACTTCTTTTATTAAAAATACATTTTGGTGGAACCTGTAATTATAAATGAAGCGATTTTCATAATAAAAATACGACTAATTCTGTCATGCGTTTGTTGCAATATATAAATTGCTTTTTGGAAATGTAATCATTTCAACGTGAGTTTTCTGCATTAACAGCATAGTTTGCTATCCAATCACTACAGCAAATAATCAATCCTACAGGATTGTTTTCCGTTTTGAGGCTTTTTTGGGGGTTATGGCTTCTTTGTCTCAGGAGCAGTGTGGAATGCCGGCAAAGGAACACAACCCGTGTTGTTTTGTCCCCATGACAGGATCCCCTAAAGCCTCAAAATGTATGCAGACTGCCCGGTACATTGCAGCACTGCTAGGTGTACTGTGAACTTTTAAAAATCAAAACATGTAGCCACTGACCACAAAAAAAATTGAGCCAGTCTTCCATTAAGGGCATGGACTCACAAAAATTTAGAAAGCTGCCAAAAAGAATCAATGCAATTAACCTAGCTATTATTTGTAACATGTTTTGATAATAAGGAAGCACATTGTCAAGGGATCTAGCCTAAGTGCTAATATTTGTGCTTCTTTTGTGTTTTTTTAAAAAAATGTATTTATTTATATGTCACCTTTATTATTCTTATAAATAAGGTTGTGAATATACCTAATACTCCTCCCTCCTCTTATTTTCTCTGCAACAATAACTCCGTGAAGTGAGCTGGACTGAGAAGGACTGGCCCAAAGTCATCCAGCTTGTTTTTCATGTGTAAAGTAGGACTAGGTATGCGGAAAAAAACTCTAAATTCTGAGTTCTTGGGCTTTAATCCAGTGAATTTTATTAAAAGCTGTAAATATGTGAATTCTGTCAGAAATAAAATCTACTTTTGGAAGTGCAGAATTCTGTAGTTGTATAAAAGAATATTTCATATGTGTTATGTTAGCTGTTACATACATATGAGTTAGTCTAGATCTCCAATGCAGATTTTGAGCTTGAATACACAAAAAATAGCGAGAGAAGAGAAGTGTTTGAATGTTAACAGTATACATGTTTGAATGTTTGTATACAGAATAGGTGTGGGTAAACTGGGATCCACAGGTCATATGTGGATTCTCATATTGTAATTCCTCACATCACCCTGAGATGAGCTACCAGTATTTGTTGACTGAAAACACTGAAATTTTCACCAAACAAAAATAGCCTCTGCATATTTTTACTTTGTCAGGAAATGGAGAACTACCTTCTCATTAATCAGCAGGTGGTTAGTAAATGGATCAAGAAATCCACACCCAATGTAAAGATAAACTTGGTGCTAAAGGTAATTTATCCAGTTGCCAAGGTTTTTTATCCCCCTTATCCCTTTCAATATGTTTGGTCAATAATATTGCAAAAATCTAGCTTGTTTTGTTGTTACAAGCAGCAGCTAGACTAGAGGCTTGACAATACAACACTTAAGCCTCTGGACCTGGCTACATTTTCTATGGCCCTGGAAGGCTATTTGAAAAAATTAAAATGTAGACCTCTACTGCTAGGAAAGCTGTACACACTGGAGTTTCAACGTTCTGAATTTGC
This sequence comes from Protobothrops mucrosquamatus, assembly GCF_001527695.2. Lineage (NCBI taxonomy): Eukaryota > Metazoa > Chordata > Lepidosauria > Squamata > Viperidae > Protobothrops > Protobothrops mucrosquamatus. The sequence goes on along the minus strand of NW_015390499.1, from coordinate 27,266 downwards.
ATTCACCAAAACATGCATAGAATGGATATGGCCTCTCATAGGCATAGGGACACCTAGTTTCAAAGAACTACTCTCCCTCCAGAAATCAGATGCTTTTCATCTATTTGGAGCTATATTCTGGGGAGCATTCAAGTCGGAGGATCTTCAGATTACCAATTCAAGAAGAACCAATTTCTTTTTAGTGGAATGAAGCTTATATTAAACATGTTCAAAGGTCTGGTAAATAGCAAATAATGTTGGTAGTAAATTTCTGCATTCAGGAACTCGAATACATATGCTTTACTGAAGTGCAAACCTGTCTAGAACATCATTTAGATTGATACTTCTGAGCTAATCCAACAAGGAAAGAAAAAAATTGGCCAGGCTCTTGCATAGATAGAGGTGTCTCTATCCCTTTGGTTATGCTTAGGTAGAAGAGTGAATAAGCTGGTGATCAAGATGACCCAGTGTTAACTCCAAACTATGCACTCTCTTCATTGAAAGAAGGCGAAAGAAGGCGAATATACGTGTTCCAGGATAATGCTACAGGATCCAATCTGAATAATAGTGCTCCAGAATGAGCTGTCTTCCAATACCTTGGACACTTAAAGTGTCCAGTGATAGCACCTCTGTCTGGTCAATTTCAGTTTCTTTATTGTCCTGCTTCCAGGCATGGGTCAAATGCCTTCACTGTTTCAACAACTAGAGATATTATGGAAAAGGAAAACTGGATATCTTTTGTATCCTGATTATTCATTGCTCTAATTTCTGAAAGTTTGCATGCTGCAGAAAGTCCAAGAGAAACTTATAGCATTCCACAACTAAATATCAGGTGGACAAAGCAGATGTTCCTAGTGCTGCTCTGTAGAAAGGACCATCTTACTGTGTTCCCAATTTCCATCCAAAGGATATGATAGCAACAGCCCTGAGAAATCAACAAGAATACCCACTTCTAGTACAGATCATTTCTCAGGGAAACCAGGGCAGTTTTGGTGATGAAACTAAATATGGCTAGAATGAAATGATCCTGCAAAGCTGTTTCATTTAAGTATGTCAAGGTAATGATTTTGATGCTAACCAGCTTGTATAATGTGAGATGAAAGATGCAATGTTAGGAATGACTCAGAAGGAGTCTGTATCCCTTTAAGAGCTTGAATATAAAAGGGAAGGCCTTGCTGAAGTCTTTCTAGTAGTTTGACTGCTGTAATTGCTGTATATTGGAGTTTGCTGTTTCACCATGTGTATTTATCTTGTTTCTAGTGTATATTGTAGATAGTGTAATATAAACCACCATTTAATACAAACCACTGTTTACTGTATTTACTCCTGGGTTACCTCAGCACAATAAGGCTGTGCATGTTCTGACAAAGTACATCTGCAATTTATTGGATGCAATACTATCTACTCTATCATTTTGACTAAATAAGGAATCTTAGGGATTGGTAACAATGTATGGGCCAAGGAAGGAATAGAGGGAATGCTGCATTAGCAAGTTGAGGGTTGTGTTTCTCCTAGTGGTTACAGGTATTTTAGTTTAGCTGTATTGAATCTTGTTTGGATTGAACATGTACACTGTAATAAATACATAGTTGACCACATTGAT
>NW_015390499.1:20302-24568 GCF_001527695.2 Protobothrops mucrosquamatus | reverse complement strand
TGTCTAACAGCAGAAGTGCCAGCTTTCTTACTGAAATTTGTACTTTAGACTATATCTAACTGATACACCTAAAAATGTGTATCTTTCTCCCTTGTTAGGGAAAAAAAATATTTTCACTTGAAAGACTCCTCCCCCTTCTTGTATTCTTTAGGGAAGCAAGGTTAAGAGCTGAGTACTAGTAATCTGAATTACATAATTTCTATGCCTAAATCCTTGCACTTCCTTTCAGCTTCAGGCATTCAAATTGCTCCTCTGCCTCTGTCAGATGGTCCCCTTCGCTGATCTTCTTTCTGTAGTGATTTGTCATCTTATGGTATTACCTCTTAGACTCTGGACAGCTAGACTTAATCAGGCACATCTAGTGCATTTCCTCCACTCTATTTTTTTCAGCTATCTCTTCCATGGTAGCATCCAATTCAACAAGAAAAAAAAAAGAAAGACTGCTCTAAATAAAGGTTCAAAAAAGGGACAGTAAAAATGATCATCCTTACTTTCTTATAAGAAGATTAATATATACCCTGCTCTACTTCTAAAATTTTCCATCAGCAGAACAATCCAGAGAAAAGGACTGCTACCTTGATTTGGAAAACCTGAAGACAAGAGACAGCGTATTTTATTCCAGGTTGGCATTATTTTTGCTGGTTGGGTACTGTTTTCTGGGATTTTCTAGCACAGTTAGATATATTTCCTACTGATGGCTGCTTAGTTGGAATGATATCTTGTTTCCAATTAATTTATGCAGCAACAGTTTCGCGTTTTATTGGATGAAAAGATTTTAGACCAGAGGCTCATTTAATTGCTGGCAGCTTCTAATTAGAATCAAACCCATTTTAGCAAACCAAGGACCAAGAAATTAGCTAAACTTTTCTCCAGAGACTATGATTTCCCCCCTAAAAATATTAACTTTGGAGTTATTATGTGATGAATGAAAGAATCCCATCAGAGTTTTCTATTTTGTTCTTTTGTTCTGTATGAGTTTTGATTTGTAGGATTTGCAAACTGAATCTCAAACGTTCTTTTACAACTTTCCATATTTAATATTTGATTTAAGTAGGGAGATTTTACATATATAGAGCTATTTCAATATCTGGAATTTGTAAAGAAATATCTGGAATTTGTAAAGAAAAAGGAAAAAAAATAGAAAAGAAAGAATATGTGGCTGAGATTTTTTTTTGTACAATAAAATGTTTTGTGCAGTCATACCTTTTGAGATAATATTGATGTAGCCTTTTGTTTGCTGCTCTTTATTTCCAAATAATTCCCACACAAACATGAACTCATGTATTACACATTTTATTCAAAAATGTAGAGGCACGGAAATTATTTTTTTTTCTAAATGTCTAGACAATGTAAGCTCTGTGTGGCTGAAACAGCAAATCCTCTTGTTTTCTTTTTTAATGCAATTGCTCAGCTGTTGGTCTCTATGCTTGCAGAAGACTCCAAAGGCAGAGGTTGTGTTCAAGATATATTTATATTATGCAGGGTCAAAAACATCAGCTTTGTTTTCTTTTGAAAATGCAATCCCTTCTTTTGATATACCTGTTATAATTTCTGATATACCTGTTGTAATTTTTAGGCTTCTATATTTTTAGGCTTCTATATATGGAACTTCACTATTGTAAATTGACACAATTATCCATTTGTCTGCCATTTTCTGGCATAATTCAAAAAAGAACACTTTCTTCTTATGGCAAAGCCATGCAAGATTAAGGTTAATACAAATATAACACAAGGGAAATCAGGTTTTATGTGAACGCCAAGATTTTTAAAAACTGTCTTTTTAAATACAAAATTGTTTAATGTAGAAAGGCATAACATCAACCTTTTTAAATCAAGTTTATTAAAAATTAAATATAAAGAGATATCTATGAAAAGTTCAATATGCATAGCTATATACTGAACTTCAGTTAAAACATTAAATGATTAAGTGTTTAAGATATAAAAGATTAAGAATTATTTTAGATTATTTTAGATAGCCTTTAGTTCTCTTCTGATTATAATTTGTGAACATTAAAGGCTTTCTAAGAATCTAAAATAATTCTTAATCTTTTATATCTTAAATATTGGTAAGTCCTATAGGGAAAGTTGACAGAGAGATGCCAAAAAAGGTAAGATGGCAACTGTGTGGTCAAATCCCTTTGTCAACACTGCTAACATCAGATGTTCTTGCTTTGACAACAGATGGAAATACAGCCATTTTTCCTCTATTGCTTTTAGAGTTAGTTGATGCTGGGAGGGGGAATGTGGATGAGAGTCCAACTAGTCATAACAATAATAACTCAGCGTGGGAACCCAAGGTCATTGGGCCCTGAGTTGATAGAGTTTTAGCAGGCTGGAGAGCTGAGGAGAAACCCCGAGCTTCAGGCTAATTGGGGAATGTGATTTATGACTGTTTATTGAAGGAGGGAATTGTGCTTTGTTACATTGTACCCAGGGGAGAAGAATTTAGTTTTTGGTTTCAACTATGTAGTGCCAATACTATGTTTCTCGAATAAAAGATTCTTTAAGGTAAACAATGCCTCGAAATTCTTTTGAAGAGTTTCATCTGTCGGAACCATGGCACCCTTTTTATGTATGTCTAGGTATGTGTAAAAAGGACTTTGGACCACATAGTCATGGCAGCCATTTTGACTTTTGGGGATCCCCTGTGGATACTTCTATAAACTGCCCCCCTTTGTCTTGCTTTCTCTCTTGTTGGCTCTTTCCCAATTAGAAGAGTATAGTACTGGTTGAGAAACAATGATCTGATTAAAGCTGCTGGCAGACTGCTGGATTACCTCAGTCATCTGTGAAATGATGTTCCAAACAAGTGTAGTGAGATGAGGGGAAGAAATGAGGTACACTGGGAAAGAAAGGCATTTCAGATTCTCAGCAGCTTCACCTCAAGAAAAGAATGCCACCTGTATTGTCTGCCATTTAAACTCCATTAGGGCTTTGTTCATTTGAATAGTTATATGTTGGAGAAAGTTGTATGCATTTATGCTTTAAATTAATTTCCAGAACTATTACTTCTTTTTCTATTATTTTAATTTGGTTTATTTTGTTTTATTTTATTTCTTATTTGTATTCTATTCCACTAAAGGGCATTGCATACCAAAACAACTAGACACAAAGAGTTTTTTTCCCTTGTGTCATCACTCTGCTGAACACCTAATTCCCACAGCACTGTCTTATGTCTAAGGATATTTACTCATGTAGTAAGGCTGTATTACTATTACCCTTCTCATCTTTCCTCTACCTTTTGCTATTGGTATCTTATGATTATTACTTTGTTGTTCGAATGTATACTGAGAGCTTAAGAACTGTTCTATTCTGTTCTGTTCTGTTCTATTCTATTCACACAGATATGTATTCATATAGAAATATTTATTTTAATAATTAACTATTTGAAGTCCTCCAAGTGATCTTTTCTCTCCTTTCTAATTAGGCTTCTGATAATTACATAGCAGATGATCCATCCAGTGAAACTAGTAGAATTTCCAAGAATGAGTAAGATGCACAGAGTTGCAGCTTTGCACAGCAAGGAAAAAGGTGCAGTCCACTCATTTATTCCCTTTTTTAAAATAAATGCCTGGGTTGTTGTTGTTGTTTAAAAAAAGAGAGAAATCATTATAACAGCAGCTATTATTTTCCTTATTTAGATTTATCTAGCTAGCCAGCTATCAAATTCATACAATTGTCTATTTCAAGAATGTGACTTTGGGTTATGTACAGTAAAAACAAAATAATAAAAACACTTGTTAAAATAACCATTAAAAAAACCAAACATGTAATAAGACCATGGAAGAATGTTTAAAAGGCATCTTGCAATCTCCGTATCTCCAAAGATTACCAGGCATGCTGGAAAAACCATGTTTTAAGGGCTTTCCAGAAGACCGATAGGAATGGGATTAATCTCTCCACAGGGAGTGGGGGGATGATAGTCCAGAGGGCAGGAGCTACAGCAGCAGAAAAGTCTCCTGGGTCCCATCAGATGGAACCTTTAGGACTCATGACCCATAACATACTTCACTCCTGCCAGATTTGATGGGATGGGTAGATGTAATTGGGAAGAGGCAGTTCCACATATAAGGGTCTGGATGGGGAGGAACAGACTCAGGCTCAACCCTTCCAAGACCGAGTGGCTGTGGCTGCCGGCGCCGCGGCATAGTCAGCTGACTCCATCGCTGACTATAGGGGGCGAAATTCTGGCCCCCTCGGAGAGGGTGCGCAATCTGGGGGTCCTCCTGGATTCGCGGCTGACGCTGGAAGATCAGTTGTCGGCCG
>NW_015390499.1:5687-20012 GCF_001527695.2 Protobothrops mucrosquamatus | reverse complement strand
TCCTCAGGGTGCCGTCAGCCAGACAGTGCCGGCTGGCGACCCCCAGGGGGAGGGCCTTCTCGGTGGGAGCTCCCACCCTCTGGAACGAACTACCCCCAGAGATCCGGGTGATCCCGGATCTCCCCTCCTTCCGCCGCGCCCTAAAGACATGGCTTTTCCAACAAGCGGGTCTGGCCTAGGGAATTTTAGCGGGGTTTTTCAGGGGATTTTTAAGGACAATTTTAATGATCGGCCTGTTTAAATATTTCTTTTTAATTCGGCTTTTAATTATTGTATTTGTATTGTAGTTTTTATGAGGCTGTTAGCCGCCCTGAGTCCCATGAGGAGAAGGGCGGGGTATAAATTAAATTAATAAAATAATAAATAAATAATCTGGTCCCAGGCCATGTAGGACTTTAAAAGTCAAAATCTGCACCTCAGATTGGACCTAGAAGCAAACTGGCAGCCAATGTAGGCTGCAAATTAGAGGTACAGTATAACATGTGTTACCCTACGGGCATGCATAACTGCCTGCACTGCAGCATTAAGTACCCATTGAAACCTTTGAATACTCTTCAGGGGCAGCCCCATGTAGACCACATTACAACAGTCCATTCAGGAGGTGACCAAGGTGGGAATACCTGAGAGCAGAGCCTTCCAGTCCAGGAATGGGTGCAACTGGAGCACAACTCAAAGTTGCACGAAGGCCCTCCTAGCAACAACTGCCATCTGCACCATGTAGGATAGCAGAATAAAGTGACAATTTGCATAACTGGGAAGTCAGCTGTTTATCACACATTTATGTCTGTTTTAATTTTGGCAAGCCTTGTAAATAAATAAATAAAAACTAAGGGGAAAAAAAGATTTACAACATACTGTAGTCTCCCAATTTTGATTATGGCCTGAAAAAAATGCAGGGTTCACATACACATTTAGGGTACATATATACCTTCAAACCATGCCATTAAATTAGAACATTTCTAATCCAAAACACAAATTATAACAAAAAACCATTTATAATCAGGATAAGGAACTGTTTGTCATGCTATAATTTTTAATTTATCTTTTGTCCAAATAATAAAAGATGTTTGTATAAATACCCTGTACAAGTCATATCACTGATGTGTCTTTTGGGGTTAGGTTTATGACACATTCTGTCTTTGGTCCGGCACAAAATGAACTTTTTTGACAAGAAGGATATTGATGGTGTATTATATGAACTGCTCAGGTCTCCATGGCTGCAGGCTCTTCTAAAGGTAAAATCTCTTCCAAAAACCAACAACTGCAAATTTTGTGTCTTCCCTTGGTTATTATTCACAGAAACAGACTTCTCTGCTTTTAAGAATTTCTAACTTTAACTATTTAATCATTGAATGAGCTTCAAAAACAAATGACAGAAGGCTTATTCCATTCTTACCTTCAGAAACAAATAATTATTACAGTTCCATAGTATAAACCCATTTTAATTTTTGCCTAACTCAAATTTTAGATACTAAACTACCTATGAATGGTTTGGTAGTAAACTACAAATCAATTTCTTTTGCATTTCTTAAACCCATGTTTCCATGGTCTTACATGGAACAGTATTAAAATAAGACAACCAAATTCTCTGGATTTCACTTCCTTTCCAACCTTTTACATTTATAAGGTTCAGTACCATAAATGTTTCTTAATGGCCATTGTTCCTATCATCTTATAACTAAAAAAACTTTCTACTTTGCTTTACAAGTCATGCAAGAAGCATACTTTGGTAACAGTTTAGGACAGAGAACAGAATACAGTGTACAGTGCTCAATGCCAGTATACAGTATGTTGAAGAGGCATACTGTCAACTTCATGAGGTAGTCCAGATAAGAGGTACATCCAGAATTACTAACTCTAACTTTATTATAAGGTTACGTTAACAGAAACTTGCAAGTCTGACAGTACATTTCTCCCTCCCCCACAACCTTTACAGTCCAATAAACTAGGAAAGGTCCCTTCAAAGACTATTACTATGTCCCATTTCTTCTGCATGCTGAGCTCTTCTTATCTGACATTATCTAGTCTGTGTTTCTTTTCCCAAAGATCATTCTCATATATCATTACACATATAGGTCTTGTAAAATTTGTACTGAGGAAAATTGGGCTTGATTCCTGGCCTATTCACATTGCTTTGTATGAGGAGAGAGTCGGGCTTTTGCATTATGTACCAAGTTTCTAATATTGTGACCTTGCATAGTGGCAGCAACATCTTAACTTCATCTCTTTCTAGGTGTATGAATGCCTTCATCAGTATATCAAGAGAAGACCTGTCCCATTCATGTCCCAGGCACAAGAATTGATGCATGAGGTGAGTTTGCTGGAGTTGAGATTAAGTGCAGTTTCCTTGATGCCTAGTTTTTGCTTTCAATACTACAAGTTCCACAGAAATAAAATAGCTTTGATTCGATGTTGACTCCTTGTAACTGCTTGGACTACTCCTTGCAGTTTTCTCGGCAAAATTCTTTTTCAGAAATGGGTTGCCCTTGCTTAGTTCTTAGGGCTAAAAGAAAGTTTACCTGCCAGAGGTCCCCCAACTGGCTTTGTGCCTAAGGTGGAACTAGAACTCATGGTTTTCTGGTTTCTTAATCTTAACCACTGCACCAAATTGTCCTTTATGTTTTACATAATTGTATTTTATAACCATCAATGTGCTATTTAAACCAGGGCTTTTCAACCAGTGGTACGGGTACCACCTGTGGTACATTGGCACCTGGCAGGTGGTACGTGACCATCCTAGAAAAGTGGTAGCGGGAGAGGGGAATGAGCTGAACCGGTGGCAGCACCGCACAAGCCTGAGCGAGAGAGGCTGGAGCTGCAGGGCTGTCGGCTCAGCGGAAGCGCCAGGATCAGCGCCAGGCTCCAGCTGGAGCTCGGCACTGATCCTGGTGCTTCTGCTGAGCCCTGAAGAAGCACCAATCAGCTAGAAAGCAGCACTGATCCTGGCATTTCTGCTGAGCCCAGAAGAAGCACCGATCAGCTGGAATGTTGCAGCATCTCCAGGGTCTTGTGATTTACATTCAGATGCTTGGCAACTGATTCATATTTATGACGGTCACAGTGTCCCAGGGTCAGCTGAAGTGACCAAAACCTGCTGCAATCACCCAGCAGACGGGGGGAATAAAAACCAAACACCCCCCACCCCACCCCCGCTGCCAATCCTCAACAGAAATGCTCACAACAATGAAAGCCTCGGACAGGAGGAAGAGCGCCGCCGGGCGGGCAGGCAGGTGTCTTGCTTGGCTGTGGCTTAGGGGGCACTTTTTTCAGTGCCATTGTAACTTCAAACAGTCACTAAGCGAACTGTTGTAAGTCGAGGACTACCTGTACGTTATCATTTTTTCCTTTTGGGGGGGGTCAAGTTTTTGACACTTTGCTAGATGACTGGTGGTACTCGGATGTTGCCATATCCTAAAAGTGGTACAATGGGCGAAAAGGTTGAAAAGCCCTGATTTAAACAATAGTTTAAGTTATATATTTTCAAAATGAAGTATGCTTCTCTTGTTCATAGGTAGTGGAGTTGCTGCATAGAGTACAACAACCTCCAGAAATTAAAGAGCTAAGACAACTTCTACAAGGTCCTCACTTCAAGGTGAATATTGGCCTCTGAAATTCTTCAGCATGGAAGAGAAATGTCTCCAGTAGAAGATCCTTTACTATTAAGATGCATTGTTGAAAGCTGAGTATTGGCACAGACCAGTGATTTTATCACTTGAGATACATTAAGTGGTACTGGGAGCCATATTTCCCTGAATAGCATTTTAGCAAATAGAGCCCAATCTGGCTCCTTTTATTGGCTAGAGAAGAAACAATTGCAGGAAGGGATATTTACCCTTCTTTTGCAAAAGGAACCCTCAATTATTACAGATTTTCCCATGGGCCTGGAGAGCTGAACAGCAGCACACTCTGATCTTGTCATCTATGGAAACACTGGCCCCATCCATCCACAAAGCCTTTGGGAAACAGTTCAGCTTGCCTTCTTCTTGCCAACCTACCTTTTTCTATGTAAGGAGCTTTTGAGAAAGGAGAATACATAATTTTTCCATCTGCCTTTTAAAATTATACAGTTCTGTGCTTTCTACTTAATGTTTGAATGAGACTTAAATATGTTTTGAAAAAAGCTTTTTCAAGCTCCATAAGTTGCAGAGTTAAAGTTGATTTGGAAGTGGCTATGAAGATCCATCATTCTCTGTTATAAAACGTGAAGGTCTCTTTTGAGGCTACCAAAATCATTTAGCACAAGGAGTGATTTGGTTTTTTTTCCTAACACAAATCCATTGTATTGATATTTGAAAAAGGAAATACTACATTAAGTATCTGGCTTCATATTCCAATTCAAGCAGTCTAATTATATTTGAACTTTGTGAGGTTTGTATGCTAGACCAAAACAAAACCTCAATTTGTTTTGGCTGAATGGACATACACACAGAAATAAAAAAAAAAAATAATTGTTAGGTTGAAATTATCTTGTAACTTTTACATCCAAGCATCCCCATTAAAAATGACCTAGCATTTATTTATCCCATCTCTGTGTTTAATCTTTCTCACAGGCCTTGTTATTAGCTCATGATACTGTGGCCCAGAAGGATTTTGAACCTATGCTTCCACCCTTGACAGAAAACCTCCCTGAAAACGAAGAGGTCATGAGGATTGTCTGTCTGGTGAAAAACAACCAACCTCTTGTAATGTTCAATTTCACTTTAATTTTAATTATATTCATTCAGTTTGTTTGCTGTGTTTCCATTTGTATTATATCTTCTTAGTCCTTCACGGCAACTGCTTATCTTAGAGTATGGCAAGTTTACCACTCCACAGACTATCACAGGGCAGTTCTTATCCCTTCCCCATTCCTCCCATCTTAGAATTTTTATTTTACTCATTTATGTTTGTTTTAAAATATGAAAAAGTATAGGACACAAGCATGATGCGTTGTTGAATTCACAAGAAGCAAACGTTTAAAAAGCAGTCTGCCCTATTTGATGTTTAGTGTAATTCTTTTTTGAGGAAAAGATAATTATGGCTAGCATTTTGTGCCACTTATCTGAGACTAAGGCCACAGGTCCATCTAAGCACATCTAAGCAGACTTGCATAATGATTGTATCATTTGCTTATGTCACCTAAAGCAAAACCATTGGTTCCATGGAATAGGAAAAAAGAAAATTTATGGCAAACCAATCCCGTACAGATAGTCCTTGCTTAATGAACAGTCCCTCAGTGACTGTTCAGAATTGTCACAGACCCTTCAAAAGCTGCATACAACAGCTGCATAAAACTGGGCAGTCACATGACTGCATTTTGGGCACTGGGCAACTGGATCACCTTTCTGGCCGGTTTGAATGTTCCATGGTTATGTGACCATGATTTATAACACTTTTTGCCAGTATTTGGCCTTTTGGGATTCTGGCAAAACCACCCATAAAAATACATGGATTCACTTAATAACCACAGTATTTGCTTATGGGCCATCACATTCACCTAACTGTGGCAATTGCTTAACAATCGCCATTAAAAAAAAATCAGTAAAATCAGATCCAGTCATGTGGGTGCCTCGACTTACAACCCACAAGGTGTTTACAACTTACAAGAAGTTATGACAGAAATTCTGGGTTCCATTACAGTTGTAAGTCAAGAACTACCTGTATTGAAATTAACATTGAAAACAACATTGACGGACTCTAGTAAGTCCCCAGAATCAAGCTTAGTTTTATGGCACACGAATGCAGGGAAGTACATGAAGTGGAAGCTATAATCTTAATATAGCTAACAGGCTGTAGACTTCCCATATACCACCACTCACCAAGTGTGTACCTTCTTCCCTTGTTATTCATTTGTTCAGTAGGAAGCAACTCTTCCTTTTCTTCCTCTTCCTCAGGGTGCCACCATTAAACGCCATGAGCTGACAGGTGATATTACAGTAGCAAGAGTAATCCATGGAGGTCTGGCAGATAAAAGTGGTAAGGTGAATTTAATACAACTAAAAGTTAAAAAAATCACTGGGGAGGTGCAGGGACTAATTTTCAATACATGCTTTAGAATGTTCTGTATGGTTCTTGAATGTTCTGAACATGTTTCTTAGTGAAGGTATTCTCTAAATTGTTTTATTATGATTAAATTCCTTCTGCTTATCCCATATTTGCTTTTAGGAGGCAAGGATTGAGAGACAATATAATAGCACTTCTATTGGAGATTGTTTTCCACAGATCAGGAGATGCATTAGGCCAACTCTAGCAGTCAGCTTGTGCTCACCACAGTGCAAGGTCTCCTACTCCCTTCAGCTGCTCCCCCACCTGAGGACCAAAGTGGAGGGGGCAAGCTATTGAGCTGAAATCTGCTCTTCATCCTTAAAGATAACTCTGATTAAAATAAGGTTAGGATAGTCCAGGGGTAGGCAACCTTGGCTCTTTTATGACTCATGGACTTCAACTCCCAGAATTCCATGCTGGCTCAGGAATTCTGGGAGTTGAAGTCCACGAGTCATAAAAGAGCCAAGGTTGCCTACCCCTGGGATAGTCAGACACAAATTGTCTGTAATGAAACATTTTAAATTCGGGATGGGGGCAATGGAATAAACTCTAGGTGTGCCTTAGAAATTCAGACTATTTTTCTTCTCCAATTCTTTGACCAACTGCTTAATATCATTACTGTTTTGTTGTAGGGTTGTTATATGCTGGAGACAAACTTGTAGAGGTAAATAGAATCCCAGTGGAGGGCCTGGAACCGGAGCAAGTCATACACATTCTGGTAATCACAATCAGCTTTCTATTCTTTAAATACCACTTAATGATACCATGTAAACAATGCAAAAGTGCGTGCTTGGAACATAAAGTCATCCTTCAAAGTTATGATTTGAATGGCCTGAAGAAAAAAGCTATAAGGAGGGGATGAGCATTTTCTACCATTTTTCATAGATCCCTCACAACTGTGCAATGTAATGCCCACAGTTTGGCCAGTCCTATTTTCCCTCCTGCGGACTTTTGTTTTGACTGTACCAAAGAGCAAGGAGGGAAATATTCATATTTCTATTTTTGTAGGAAGTACTTTGTTTTCATTTCAAGGGGTGTGTGAATATTGTTCCCACCACTGCTACTTTCCCCATCTGTTGCTTCTGTCTGCTGCTTGGGGAAAAAGAGGAGCCTTGTGGCAGTTCCCAAGCCATCAGAAGTAGGGACTGTGCAATCTAATTCCTTCATCAGTTGCAACTAACAGGTGCTGCTTTGTTTTTTAAACATGTTTCCTTACCTTTGCACAATTTGTAAAGCTAAAATTTACAGATGGACAGGCATCTTCATATACTATACAGGTAGCCCTTGACGTACAACAATTCATTTAGTGACCATTTTAAGTTACAATGGCACTGAAAAAAATGACTTATGGCCATTTTCCACACTTACAACCACTGCAGCATTCCCATGATCCCGTGATCAAAATTTAAACACTTGGCAACTGATTCATATTTATGACGGTTGCAGTGTCCTGGGATCATGTGATCACTTTGTGTGATCTTCTGACAAGCAAAGTTAATGGGGAAGCCAGATTCACTTAACAACCATGTTGCTAACTTAACAACTGTGGCAAGAAAGGTCATAAAATGGGGCAAAGCTCACTTAAGAACTATTGTTTAGCAACAGAAATTTTGGGCTCAATTGTGGTCATACGTCAAGGACTATCTGTATACCAATATCATCATGGATTTTATACTTCCTGTCAAAAGGGATATCTTCTCATAGAATTATAAATGTATTGATGATCAAATTAAGTTTGCAACAAAAGTAGGCAAAGTGCATTAGATGCCTTTTTCTGAATTCTTGCAGACTCTGTCCCAAAGCACCATCATGTTCAAGCTGATTCCAGGTTCTGATCGAATCATCTGCAATCAAACAACAGTAAGATGCAATGCATAGATTCATTTCCTTTCCTTCAAATGGTTAATACATGAATCCCTCAGAGTTAGCGTTTAGTTAGCATTAAGTTTCTTCATGAGGAGGTTTTGGCTTTAATTATTCTCAATAATCATGTTTATTGATTTGTTGGATCAGATCAAAGATCCACTTTATTTCCATAGTGATCAGTAAGATGCTACAAGTGAGATGTTAGGGCCCCTATTCCACAATAGCTAGTAACAATTGACAAGTACCTTGAAGGACTAATGTGATACCAATAGAGGTGAATATTTGAAACTCAGGGTTGAAATGAGGGTTCCTTGGTGTTCTCTGAGCTTGGTTTGGGGTTTTTTTGCACATGTTTTATTACCCAAAGTAGGTAGCATTATTGGTGCTAGTGCTAGGGCCAATATGAAACACTCCACCAAATTGTTGAGATATGTCAGACAGGAATAAGAACAGAAAAAAATAGTCTTCCATCATTGCCTAACCAAAACTGTCCTCAAAAACAAATTGCCTTGCCTGCAGACTGATCATTTCCTTTTACTGTGCAGCTTCTTACTTACCTAGCCCACTGACCTCCAAGATCATTTTATGTTCTTATTATTTATGTTCTTATTATTATGAATTAATATCTATTGCCATGTTTTGACTGCACTTATATCTTGGCTTTTTAAAGCTGATCTTTTGCTGTTTGCAGTACCTTTACAAATGTATTTCCTTGTCTTTGGAGTGTAACTTCTATGATTAAAAAGAAACCTTGCGTGTTATTCTTCCAGCTCTATGTGCGTGCAATGCGGGATTACTGCCCTCGTCAGGACCCTCTCATTCCATGTGCTGATGCAGGATTGCCATTTAAAAAAGGAGAGATTCTTCAGATTGTAGACCAAAAGGACATCCTGTGGTGGCAGGCAAGGAAAGTCTCCAACCTCAAAGCCTGCGCTGGACTCATCCCTTCCAATCACCTTCTGAAGAGGTATGGAAAGTGGGGGTGTATTTATTTTTGCTAATGGGTAACATGTGGGGAACCAACTTATACAAGATGCCTCTATTAACATAGAGAAAATCAGTGTTAGCACCTGATGCAGTTAAAATAGATCAAAATTCCAGGCAGGTTTTGTACATAATACATTGCTGAATAAAAATAGAAAATGTATCTATTTTCCCATGGCAGAAAAGGGTAAAAATAAGCAATCCTGGTGAATTAACTGAATAATGGTGAATTCCTCTTACATGGCTATGGGAAAAATCTAAAACCCCTTTGCAATAGTGGTCCTCTTCTTCCTATCTATAACTCCCTCAGACTTCCCAACCTGCCATGCAAGAAAGGTAGCAGCTACAAAAAGGTGGATCCTGTACATCTCTGTTTTGGAATAACAGCCTATAGTGGTTGATAATGTGCAAATAAAATTTGATGTGACATCATCATATGGACTTGGCTTCCTGACCTTTAGGCAACTAGCACCTGTGTAGAGAATGCTTTATGACCTTTGCCCACTGGAAGGTTTTCATAGGCTGGACAGAATTAGACTCGTACTACAAAGGTCAAATTCTCCTAAGAGAGTCTTTTTCTCCTGTTCTCTTCAGTCTTTGAGCCAGTGAGTGAGTGAGTGAGTGAGATATATTTATGTATGTATGATTTATGTAGTTCAACGAAGAGAAGGACAAAGGGGTGACATGATAGCAGTGTTCCAATATCTCAGGGGCTGCCCCAAAGAAGAGGGAGTCAAGCTATTCTCCAAAGCGCCTGAAGGCAGGACAAGAAGCAACGGGTGGAAACTAACCAGAGAAGCAACCTAGAACTAAGGACAAACTTCCTGACAGTTAGAACAATTAACCAGTGGAACAACCTGCCTCCAGAAGCGGTGAATGCGCCAACACTGGAAGTTTTTAAGAAGAGACTGGACAACCATTTGTCTGAAATGGTATAGGGTTTCCTGCCCAAGCAGGGGGTTGGACTAGATTACCTCCAAGGTCCCTTCCAACTTTATCATTATTATTATTATTATTATTATTATTATTATTATTATTATTATTGTTGTTGTTGTTGTTGTTGTTGTTGTTGTTGTTGCTTATCTCACACAAGTGACTCTGGACAGCTTAAGGATTAAAACAAATGAGCTCATCAAACATAACCCAACGATAAAACAATCCTATTCACCATCAATAGTAGCAGTGTGCATCTACTATCTGACCCAATAACCTGGGAAAATAGCCATGTCCTCCATGTCTAATGAAAAGCCAACAGGGTTGAGCCATCCAAATCTCCAGGTGGGTGTTGGTTCAGAGGGCCAGGCTGCCACTAAGAGAGGATCAGGGCTAAATTTAGGGTAAGACCAAGTGGCACAGGCTTAGGGTGCCAACTGTTAGGGGGCACCAATACCATATTTCTTTCCAAATCAATGTAAAAATGCTAAACTTTGCATCAGTGAGAGGTGGCACCATCAATCAATGTGTCCTAGGGGTGTCATGTACCTTTGAGCCAGCACTGGTTAGGATGCTGAGGAAAACCAGGGAGAAACCAGCAAAAGAGAGCATTGCTCAAAGAAGGATTATAATCCTCTCTTCGTGAACTCTAATAAACTTGGGATGATGATGATGATTGGGATGATGATGGTGGTGGTGGTGGTGGTGGTGATGATTATGTAAAAAAAGGGGGGAAATGTATAATATCTGGCTCTGCCAGCCAAATGTTTTAGAAGAGACAGTCTTTTTTTCTCCAGGAAAGAATGTCTCTTCTAAGGTTTGTGTCCTGGTTAAGAATGTAGATGTAGTGGAAATATGGTTTTGAATTCATCTCCAGCCATGAAATTCATCATAAGACTATAGGAATCCCAAATTCTGTTGAAATCTTTTTCTAATTCTGTAATTTTAGAAAATGTTCCCTTCTTCTGTCTAGGAAACAGCGAGAATTCTGGTGGACTCAGCCCTTCCATCTCCACACTTGCGTCAAATCAATCTGTGAGTATAATAAATTTCTGACAATGAGGTGTGCGTGAACTGTTTCTGTAATTAATATATTTCCTTACTCAATTATTTCTATAGAGTACAATTAGACTACTTAGATTTAGCAGCAAAAATGCTATAGTTTGAATTCCAAACCTGTTAATAATCCTGTCAGTCTAGAAACAGGATTCCTAAGAATATTTAGTCTTAAATACAGGAGAGAATTGTTGGGAAATCATTTACTATGCTTTAGTTTACAAAGGTATAAACGTTATCAGAATAATCTCTGTGTCATTGACTTAGGCATTGAATTATTCATTCATGTCTCTGATGATGTGTATATATTCTTTTTTTTATGAATTTCCCATGAATAGTGAATTTTGTGGAAGAAGGTCAGTAATGCTAATTGGATTCCATAAACGTGTATGTATATATATGTATGTACGAGTGTGTGTATATGTGTATATATGTCACATTAGCTAAGATCTCCAAACTAGACCTACCTAATATTGTTAATCTCTCTCTGAGATATACTACTCAGAATCCTATAACAATGTTGGGATATAATTTGTCACATAATTGAATGGTCTCTGTTCAAATACAGGTAGTCTTCAAGTTATGATCACAATTCAACCTGAAATTTCAGTTGCTAAGCAAGACAGTTGTTATGTGAGTTTTGCCCCATTTTAGGACCTTTCTTGCCACAATTGTTAAGTGAACCACTGCTGTTGTTAAGTTAGCAACATGGTTGTTAAGTGAATCTGGCTTTCCCATTGAGCTTGCATGTCACTAGGGCACAAAAGGTGATTACACGATCCCTAAATGAACTAAATAAACTGTTGTAAGTCAAGGGCTACCTGTATACCACTTGGAGGAATATTCTGTCTGTATCAAAAGTTCATTCTTTGCTATCTAAATGGTATATATACAGTGGCAACCATATGATTTCAAAAGAATGAAGCACAATTCAAAAAGAGAAAAAAAATTCTTTTCGTATCATTTCCATGAATTTTATGACAGATTTTTTTAAAAACTATATTCTTAAAAAACTTTCTACAGTCAGTATAAAGAGATTTCAGATTAACAGCTTCCACTCTGACTTTCAATAGAGATTTAAAATACATTAACTTAGAAGGTAATGCTTATGCCTTTTAATAAATTATGTTAGTCAGAAGAGACGCTGCCAGACTCTTTTGATTTTTTTTGTAACCCTACATTAACCAAGCTCTCTTCTGCAGTGTCCCGAATTTACCAGTTGATCCCAATCTATTTTCTGCTAAACCCCTGTGTACTATATCTTAGTCATCTTCTCCCTGTCTATAATCCATTTTAATGTATGGGATCTCTCTCTGTGTGTGTGAGTGTGTGTGCGCACGTGCATCTGTATTCCTGAACCTGTATTTTATTAATACATGAACAAAATAAGTAACCTTGCTCTCTGTACATTAACTGTTTCATGGTGTCTTAACATTTCTGAAACTGATAAGAATGCATATTCAAATCCAAAATGTTGGTTTTAATAATAATTTTAAAGACGCATAACATAATTTCGTAACAGTTCAGAAACACATATCAAGCATGAAATTAAATGCTGACTCAAGCAGCTTTAGAAATACTATTTACAAAAAACAAAATGTAGGGATGTATTATCTTCTCTAGCCTTTTTGAGAGCAAATAGATCTGTCCTCCATATACAGGTAGTCCTTGCGTAATGATTGCCCTGTTTTGTGAGGTTATGATGGAGCTGAAAAAATAACTTTATAACTGGTTCATGCACTTATGACCATCACAGCATCCTGTGGTCTGAGGTCACCATTTGCACACCTCATAACTAGCTTCCCAAAAGCAGAGTGAATGAAGAAGCCAGCAATCAAGTTGCCTGGTGCTGTCATGTAGTACCTCACTTAACAATTGCGAAATGACTTACTTAACCATAGTGGAAGTGAGGTTGTATGATCACTTAACAACTGTGTTGCTTAGCAATGGAGTTGCTGGTCCCAAATGTGGTTAAGCCAGGACTACCTGAGTATGTAATACACAATCACACATACCCACACAAACTGTGTGAAAATGTCTTTTTACCAGCACTCTTGGACAATATTGTCTGTGAAATGAAGCAATCAAGCGGACCAAGTCATCCTTATGGTTCTTCCTTCAGTAGCTTCTTTATTCAGCCATAGGGTTGCATTTAGCAATACCAAGTTGGAAGTCTTCTTTGACAACAAGATTCCCTCTTGCTGTCTTCCTCCTGCACCATTCTGTCCACCATCTGCTCTGATGCTTCCACTGAAAGAGATCAAGGGAACAGAGGGCAAGATAGCTCACCTGTTCTAGAAATGGAGAAGCTGAGATTGATTTATGATTGTAGAGATTGAAAAAGGTTTTATAACTACCTCAGGAAAAACAGACCCCACTGCAAGGAGGCATCAATCATCTTCTTTAACCATTGGAGCTACTATAATCCCATCCAGGCTCATGTAGTCAATAACTGTTCTGGTTTTTCCTTCAACATCTAGGTGAAAGTGCAAAAAAAAAAAAAAAAAAAAGCAATGAGGGCAGAGTAGTTAATGTATTCTGCTCCTTTCAGTGTTGGAGATTTCAAATGGGTACTCTGATGAGCCTCATTTTGTTTTTTATCTTTTCCACTTATATTCCAACTGATGGCCATCAGAATACAGTAATCTTTGCTTTAGTCAAAAGAAAAGCATTGTAGAATGTTGTACATCATTGTACTATATGAAATAGTAAATAAAATAGGATAAAAACAGCCATGGGGTAGATATTGTTTCTATCTTTATATGAGTTCTCTAAACTCATATATGAACTCATATATTTTCTTTCTCTTGTCTACAACATACAAAAAGATGACATGCAGATTGATGAGAAGTGTGTAGAAACAGGTAATCACTTCTAGTTTTGATGCATGGAAATTATGTCTTTCATTATTGCAGTTTAAATTAGTCAAAATCCCAATGTGTGTAACCCAGAGGCCAAAAAGAGAACCCATTTGTAGAAGAAATTGAACAAAATGACCTCTAGCAACAATGCAAAATGTTAAAATTATGTGTATGTTGAGAGAGCTATAATCAGAGGCATACAGTAGGTGCAGTCATATCAACTGTTGCTTAAGCTAGAGAGAATCATTATTGTGTAGCCTGGTAATGCAGTTCCTTCCTTAGACATACTTGATGTTGAATTTAGAGAGGTCACTATTTGCCACATTTTGACCTAATTCATGGAGCCATGTCCTGCAGCTTTTCTTCTGGCTTTTTTTTTTAAACCATGAACCCAATCTATGCTTTTAACTTTTGTAATTTTGAACAATTTTATTGCTTGATTTTTTAACGGAAAGGCTAAAATAAGATCTAAATAAAAAAGTTAAAATCTAGTATTGTGATTTTGAATTACTTTTGTAATAGTTGCACAAAGAATTCTCTTGAGCTAATAATAAAGCCATTTTGGTAAACACAGTCCTGTTTTTCATGTTGCAATAAAAAA
>NW_015390499.1:0-2546 GCF_001527695.2 Protobothrops mucrosquamatus | reverse complement strand
GAAATTAGGAGGTTTCCTTCGTCCTAACGGGCGATTGCCTTTCGCCTCGTTGTTCCTCCGGCATCCCCCTTTCTCACGCGTTGTCCTCCAGACTTCCCCGCGCCCCCAAAGGGTCTCCAAACGTGGAAAGATCAGAGTTAGGTGACAGAGCCTGTCTCCTTAACTCTGCATCGCCCTGGTGTCACCACCGGAAGTCCTCGGGGAGGGGGGGAAATCCTTTCTGATGTGTTGGTTTGTGATTATGTTTGACAAAGGTAGCTCTAAAGTAAAATTATTTTGCTATTTCTGCTCCCTGATGACTTTAAAAGATGAGGAGATTTTTGAATCTGGTAAGTTCCTGCAATGTCCTTTGCTAATGATAAGAATCTCAGAATTATGTAACATAAATGCTCCATTTTTGTATCTGTATAATATGTGCATGTTTATAATAGACATTTTCTGAACCTGTCTGGGTATTTTTATAACCAAGTCTAGCAAATGTGAAACAAATTGGCTTCTTTGTCCAAATAATCATCCAAATCTGAATTACAGTAAAAACTGTAGTGCTATGCAAGAGACAGAGAAGACAGCTGGAAGCTAATGAGATTATACTGCATAAGCGTAACTGACTGGCTAATCTATTATTCTTGATGATGAAGGAGTATTCATGTTGATGCTTCCCTATCAGGGTATTTTTGTATGTTAAAATCAGAAATAGTACAGATCAGAGGTATATCTGTCTGCTCACTAAGAAATTACTTAAAATAATTGCAAATATTAGTAATATTATGTTACCTTTTAAAATAAATTCTTTAAAAAGCAACTGCTTTTCTGCTGTGAATCCTCTCTTGAAGGTTTTTTTCCCTTCAGATTGTGCAGATAAATTGAAGTGATGTATTTCAGTCATTCTTGTGGATTTCCAGAGTTTGAGTACAAAACCCTCCAGAATGCTATTGTTGTTGTTGTTAGTTGCGAAGTCATGTCTGACCCATCGCGACCCCATGGACAATGTTCCTCCAGGCCTTCCTGTCCTCTACCATCTTCTGGAGTCCATTTAAGCTCACACCTACTGCTTCAGTGACTCCATCCAGCCACCTCATTCTCTGTCGTCCCCTTCTTCTATTGCCCTCAATCTTTCCCAGCATTAGGCTCTTCTCTAGTGAGTCCTTCCTTCTCATTAGGTAGCCAAAGTACTTGAGTTTCAACTTCAGGATCTGGCCTTCTAAAGAGCAGTCAGGGTTGATCTCCTCTAGGACTGACCAGTTTGAACGCCTTGCAGTCCAGGAGTCTTCTCCAGCACCATAGTTCAAAGGCTTCAATTCTTTTGCGCTCAGCCTTTCTTATGGTCCAACTTTCACAGCCATACATTGCAATGGGAAAACCATGGCCTTGACTATACGTACTTTTGTTGGCAGGGTGATGTCTCTGCTTTTCAGTATGCTGTCTAGATTTGCCATAACTTTCGTCCTCAGGAGCGTCTTTTAATTTCTTGGCTGCAGTCCCCATCTGTGGTGAACTTGGAGCCCAGGAAGATAAAATCTGTCACTACCTCCATTTCTTCCCCATCTATTTGCCAGGAATTGAGAGGGCTGGATGCCATGATCTTGGTTTTCTTAATGTTGAGTTTCAAGCCAACTTTTGCACTCTCCTTCTTCACCCGCATCAAGAGGCTCTTTAGTTCCTCTTCACTTTCTGCCATTAGAGTGGTATACATATACATAGAATGCTATACATATGAAGGCAAATCTAAATTTCTTACAACCTTTGAAATGCCAGAAGATTCAAATTGCTTTAGTTGGGCTAAGAAATTATTAAATGGATCCAATTTTAAAAGACTCGTGGTGAAAGTTAAGATAAAAGGACTGACAGTAATGGAGTTATTTTTTAAACAAGCAGACCAAGGGCAAAGAATGAGATGAAATCTGGAAATGCATCTGACAGATGTAGATTGAGAATGTCTGCTTGGGCTGATGTTGAAGCTGTGTCTGAAGTCATGGCGAAACCAAAGGTGGATGTAATATTGCAAGCTTTTGAGTTTCAGAAACCCTTCATCAAACCGATTAGAAAAAGAAATAGGGAAGAGTTTTGGATTGATTGTAGAGCCATGTCTGCACTAGGTTGTTGTGATTAGACAGAGACCTTCAAACATGTAAATGGGGGTCTTGGCAAGGACAAAGTCCCCTGGTTGCATGTCTGAAGATATTCTATTCTTAGAAGTTACATGTAGCTCTACAGTATAATAGACACGGCTGCATGATCAAAACTTTCCCCTCTTGGGCTCTCTCTTTTCCTCTGCTACTGAATTTAGGCAAACTGAATTCTTCCAACTCAAAGCTGATACTGATTTTGTGCAATTCTGCCAATAAAGTTTTTAATCTGTATAGATTTTATATTCTCATGGCTATTGCTGCTACTAGATTTTGTCTTTGCTCTTTGTACAAATTGCCGACTTTATGCTGGTCTGATCATACCAAATAATCTGTATGCTTATATCACGAGTGGCTTGAACTCTTTTAATCTGAGCTTTCTTATCCTTCCATTTTATGCAACGTAACAGAGGAACTTAA
>NW_015390498.1:58570-80882 GCF_001527695.2 Protobothrops mucrosquamatus | reverse complement strand
CTCTCTCTCCCTCTCTCTTTCTCTCTCCCTCTTTCTCTCTCTCCCTCTCTCTCCCTTTCTCTCTCTTTCTCTCTCCCTCGCTCTCTTTCTCTCCCTCTCTCCCTTTCTTTCTCTCTCTCCCTCTTTCTCTCCCTCTCTCTCTCCCTCTCTCTCCCTCTCTCTATTTCTCTCTCCCTCTCTCTTCCTCTATTTCTCTCTCCCTCTTTTTGTCTCTCTCTCCCTCTTTCTCTCCCTCTCTATTTCTCTCTCCCTCTCTTTCTCCCTCTCTCTTTCTCTCTCTCTTTCTCCCTCTTTCTCTCTCCCTCTCTCCCTCTCTTCCTCCTTTCCTCCCTCCCTCCCTCTCTCTCTCTCTCTCAGATTGGGGATCGATTTGGAGGTGCGGAGGGGAGGGGAGCGGCCGAGGGCTGCCCGTGTGACTTTGAAGTGGCCACCTTTGGAAGTACCAACACTGCTCCAGCCAGGCTCAAGCCGGGCAGAGCGGGCAATGGGAGAGGAGTGGGTTTATCATCTTACCGGCAGCCGGGACTCCGGCACGCCTTCCCGGCCAGCGGGGCCTACAGTAGTGCTGGCTGGGGATTGCAGGGGCCTACGGTAGCGCCAGCTCAGGGCCGTGGCTTGTGGGAGGGCTGGCCCACTCAGCGGAGGCTCCAGCGGGCCGCTCCCAGGGGGGATACCGGGGCTGCCCGCACAGCTCCCCGGCCATGTGCGCTTCGGACGGGGCCAGCCGGGGAAAGGGACTTCCTGGCCACGCTTCTCTCAGGGGGCGGGGTGCTTGGGCGCAGGGCCAATCAGGAGCCCCACGAGGGGGCAAGCCCACATGAAGAGCCAAACCCTTTCTGCAAGGGAGGGACGCATTGAGGGAGCCAGCCAATCACGGGACGTAGATTCTGATGGACGGCTGGCCTGAGCCAACAAGGCGCCAGAGGACTGGGAGCCATAGTTGAAGGCTGAAACGTTTTCAGCTGTAACTGCTCACATGTGTTTGTGTGTGTGTGAGTGCGCTGGCCGGGATCAATGCTACTTTCCAGGTGATAGGTGCTTCTTCAGGGCTCAGCAGACATGCCGGGATCAATGCCGCTTTCCAGGAGATTGGTGCTTCTTCGGGGCTCAGCAGAAGCACCAGGATCAGCCCCGGAGAAGTGCCGATCAGGTGGAAAGGGGCGCTGATCCTGGTACTTCCCCTGAGCCCTCACGGCCCCGGAGAAGCGCCGATCAGGTGGAAAGGGGTGCTGATCCTGGCACTTCCCCTGAGCCCTCACAGCCCCGGAGAAACGCCGATCAGGTGAAAAGGGGCGCTGATCCTGGAGCTTTCACTGAGCCCTCACGGCCCCGGAGAAGCGCCGATCAGGTGGAAAGGGGCGCTGATCCTGGCGCTTCCCCTGAGCCTTCACGGCCCCGGAGAAGCTCCGATCAGGTGGAAAGGGGCGCTGATCCTGGCGCTTCCGCTGAGCCCTCGCCTCCCCCAAGCATTTTTTTTACTCACTTGCTTTTAGCTGCACTCGCTTTCTCCTTTTGCTTCTCTGCCTTCATTTGCTTCTCTGCCTTTGCCACGTGTTTGTAAAAAAGAAAAAAAAGTTCCATGAGAGTTTCTAACTTTTCACGAGAAGTTAGAAAGTCTCATGAAACTTTTTTTTTGTCTCACAAACACATGAAGGCTGAGAAGGACAGGAGAAAGGGAATGCTGCTGAAAGCAGGTGAGTAAAAAAACGCTTGGAAGAGGTGATGGCATCTGGGTGGGGGCGGGGGGGACCCAGTCAATGCGTCACGCAGCTCCAGCAGAATCTCCACTGAAGACTGCTTGAGGCTGCCTGCCACCCCCAAGGCCGCCAACAATCAGCTGGAGCTGCGTGCTTTGATCCTGGGCTCTCAGTAGGACCCAGGCAACGTGCAGTTCCAGCTGACTTTGCCACAAGCCTGTGCAGTGCTGCTGCCGCTTCACCTCATCCACTTTTACACTTTTTTTTACATTTTTTTTACATTTTTTTTTACATTTTTTTTTTTACATTTTTTTTCAACCGGTCCTACGCATACCACCAGCCAGGTGCTCATGTACCACTGGTGGTACGCATACCACCGGTTGAAAAGCCCTGTCTTAGAAGATATATAATCCAATGAACGAAACTACAGTATGCCTGACAGATAGTCCTTCAGTCTCTACCTCAATATCTTCAGGAAAGAAAACATCCACCAGTTCTTGAGGCTCTCTGATCCTCTTTCAAAGTAGTAAGAAAGTTTTCAGTAATAATTTTCTCCAAATTCTCTTTCTTGCAGTTTTCAGGAATATGCTTGGTGCTCAGACAAATCAGCCATCAATAGACCCACAGAGATAAACAACATTTATGCCCCATTCAAAAGAGACAATAAAAAAGTTAAGAAGGAAACAAGCAGACCAGAACACATCCTGTCCAGCAGNTTTCAAAGTAGTAAGAAAGTTTTCAGTAATAATTTTCTCCAAATTCTCTTTCTTGCAGTTTTCAGGAATATGCTTGGTGCTCAGACAAATCAGCCATCAATAGACCCACAGAGATAAACAACATTTATGCCCCATTCAAAAGAGACAATAAAAAAGTTAAGAAGGAAACAAGCAGACCAGAACACATCCTGTCCAGCAGCCTTCACCCAGATAAGCAATGATTAACACCAGATGAACTATCAAGCAGAAAACAATACCTCAGTCAAGGAACTACCATGGAGGAAACGACATCCCCACCAACACTGGTGGGCAAGCTACTGTACATAAACAAGGAGCAAACCCTATACACACTGTGTTGATGTTGGGTAATGAAATGTCTGCAAGCAAACAACCCAGCTCAGCGAGCAAGCAATGCCTCCACAGTTCACACCTGGGCTACCTACATGCTCGTCTATTAAAATTAGGGTATGGCAAATGTACTCTCCTTTCATCTTTCAAAATTAGGGATGTGATTTGCAGGATCAAATCCAAACATAACAGAAGAAAGTACACACACACACACACACACACACGTATGTATATCAGTGAACTTTATTTCTAATTTTTTAGAATGGCCACTATAACCAGAAAAGGACTGACTTGACTTACTCTTGTGGTTTTAGTAGACATTCTGATATGCAGAAACTAACAGATGCTTTTCATGAAAAGAAGATAAGCAGAATGATCATCTACAAATGCCAAGGACAGACCTAAGTGACAAACTGTGCTCCAAAGTTCAAATATTGGGAATCTGATCAGAAATATTCAGGAATAGAGGAGGTAGATCAGCATTTCAAAATTTCCTTAGGACAATTTCCCACCACCTACTGCCCCTCAGTTGTGTTGGATTTCAGCTCCAATCATTTTTCCCAGGACGCATATTAATGGGTGACGCTGGGAATCTGAAGTAAAAATAATCTTGTGGAGAACAGATTAGTAAAAGAATAATGTGCTATGTTGTTGTATTATCCACCTTGCTCCGGTTCACACATGCCCATTCATTTCGCTTTCAGTAATCTGATCCAATTCAGAAAAGCCATGGCTTGTTTAATGTATTAAATAAGCTGAAACTGGTGGGATTCGTACAACTGACTATTAAACGTATTGTGCAAGACTGCCCACGATGTGGGTTCCTTAGAAGATCTGCATGAAGCAACACCAGAGACAACAGCCTGGACAGCTGAATTGGACATCCAGTGATGAGACCACTGCTGTATCCTCATAGAAGTTACATATATAATTACGTGGATTGTGTGTATACGTTTACTTCTTTGTCAAAATCTCACCATACGCTAAATAAATAATACAATTTATATGGTTGCTTATGTCTGGTTTAGCATATTGTGCAATAGCCACCACAGTGATTTGTATTTGATTTAATTGTAGGTGTGTTACCAGATCATAAAGAGCAAGTTTGCCACCAACCATAATTAATGAATGAGATAAGCAGTATGTGTGTTCATGTTAACCAGCCAGAGTGTTTACTGTGATGTCAAGCCTTGAGGAACCAAATCCATGAAGGGCAACTGGAGATAATATCTAGAGGCTCATCTAGAGAGAGTATAAGAGAGACTGTAACTTGAAATATCCAAGATGAAGAAATACAGATATTCCTGGACTTCCAGAATTGCCCAATTAGTATGATCTACTATCCAGTTCTTGGTTGAAAATTTGTATTTCTCAAAAGACTGGATTTACTCTGGAGCAGACACAGATTTCTCATCTCTGCTGTTCTTCTCAAGTGGTCTTCTATAGGACTCTGTTACAGGTAGTCCTCGACTTACGACCAAAATTGAGCCCATTTTGGTAAGTGAGACATTTGTTAAGTGAGTTTTGCCCCATTTTACGACCTTTCTTGCCACAGTTGTTAAGTGAATCACTGCAATTGTTAAGTTAGTAACATGGTTGTGAAGTGATTCTGGTTTCCCCATTAACTTTGTTTGCCAAAAGGTGGCAAAAGGCGATCCCATGACCCTGGGACACAGCAACCATCCTAAATGAGTCAGTTGCCAAGCGTCTGAATTTGGATCACGTGACTATGGGGATGCTGCAATGGTCGTAAGTGTGAAAAACGGTCCTAACGATCACTTTTTTCAGTGTCATTGTAACTTTGAATGGTCACTAAATGAACTCTTGTAAGTCGAGGACTACCTGTACTAAAGGACACGAATTAACCTGTGAAATGAAAGAGAGGAAAATGCAAGCTATGCTGTGTGTCTATGAAATGAAGAGGAGGAGAAAGGATGTAATTAGTGTGGTCTCCTTGTGTGAAAAAAAAGTTGAGGGATGCAGGCATGAAAGTGAAGTCGTATGTTTCATTATAAATGAAAGAGTTAAAATAGTTTTGTAGATCAGGGGTCCCCAACTCCCAGTCCATGGACTGGCACCGGTCCGCAGCATGCCAGCAAGCGGGCCACACAAACAAGCAAAGCTCCATCCTCGGGATGCCGGCAGTATTGAAAATCGCACCCCCTCTGGTCCACAGAAAACTTTTCTCCATGGCACCAGTCCCTGGTACCCAAAAGGTTGGGGACCTCTGGTGTAGATTGTTTTCAATATTAATGAAAGTAGGAATTAATTGATGGCTGATGGTTTCATGTTGTGCTCTAGGGTAGGGGCCCTAAAACCATGGCCCACTAACGGGCTGTGACCTATTCGGAACTGGACCACATGAGAGGCGGGCTGGCACGCACGCACACGCAACTCCATTCGCACAAGTGACAGGTCCACCACTCTCAGTTTCTCTCTCTCTGCCCCAGCCAGGCTGCCAGGCCACAAAGTTTGCGGGCAGCTGCTCTAGGGAAAGGTGATAACAGAAGGACCAGGGATCAGTCTGAAGACAAAAACGTACAAGGTGATTGTTGGGGAGAAACCCTTCAGTTACATGACATGAATGGATCAGTGAGAAAGAGATGAAAGAATACAAAAAATGTTCAAGAATGATATTTGTTTGAAGGGCCTCTGTTTAGAAAAAGATCTTTTTCAAATATTCGATTTAAGCATGAGCCCATTCATGAGCATATGTGAAAAATTAATCAAAAAGCATAATTAGATTTTCTGCGATGAGAGGTTCTGGATGAAAATCATGGCTTTTTTATAGTATTCAGTGCTGATCTAAACAAAAAATAAATATGGAAATATAGTGAGGATATGCACAAGGTGGATTGGTGTAGTGCTTCAAGCATCAGACTAGAAAACAGAAGACTGTCAGTTCCAGTTCTGCTTTAGGCACAAAGCCAGGTGGGTGATCTTGGGCCAGTCTCTCTCTTTCTCTCTCAACCCTAGGAAGGAGGCAATGGCAAACTATTTCTGAAATCTCACCAAGATAACTTCAGGGACTTGCCTGACTTCAAGATACAAGAATCACTCACTCAAAAGAAACAAAAAAAAATTGAGAATCTGTTTTATTTTGGACCTGAAACCAGCATATTGTTTTCTGGAAATTCTGACAAACCATTCCAGATAGATTGCAGTTTGGCAGAAAGGAGATAAATCTCTGTCCCAGTTAATGAAATGGCTCGATTACTTTGTGATATGTGTACCCATCATACAAATGTATTTAATTTTTAGGCATCATGGTATCACCTCTGGCTTATAGAATGGCTGCATGTCTTATTTGTTTGTTTGTTTGTTTTAATCAAATTTATATATAGTAGCTGCCCATCTCAAAATACAACTCTCGTTTAAATACATATGCAAACATTGCTACCTGACAACTGAAGGAATGCCATTATTGTTACCTTAAGCAAAGGGAAAGATAGTAAGAATGAATATAAAATCTACAAAGGAATCAGGTTGTTAAATGTGCCTGGAAAGATCTGTGACAGAATGCTGATTGAAAAGATATGAGAGGAAACAGTGAAGAAATTTGAAGAGTGTGATATAGTGGTACCTCGATACTCATCATTAGTTGGTTAATTGCTTCCGGGAGGTGTGATGAGTACCAAAAACAATGAGTACCAAACAACTTTTTCCCACAAGGAATAATATAGTGAGTCATAAGACAGCCAACACTGACAAGTTCTAGCTTGTGCATTGAGTACCAAACAAAGGATGAGTACCGGGGCAAAATTTTCACTTCAAAATGCATTGAGTACCAAATTTGACAAGTTTCAAACCAGTTGAGTACCAAGGTACCATTGTATGTATTTATATCAGGCAGGCTTTGCAGAACAAAACTGGCCTTCAGCAGGTTGTGGAGAAATGTATAGAAGTAAAAATGTGTGGGTTTTTGAGTCATAGAAATCATACAATACAGGTAGCCCTCACTTAATGACCACAATTGGGACCAGAAACTTGATTTGTAAGCAAAGCAGTTACTAAGTGAAACCACAACTGTGCTCATGATCTTACTTCACCTTTTCTTTGCTTTACAGACCTGCAAAGGTTGTAGATGCAAGGATTAGTTGCAAAGCTGCTCTATCATTACTGATGAAATACAAATAGTGGCTAAATGATGGAGTTGCTAAATGAGGTGTATCTATAAAGAATACAGTAGAGCCTAAAATGATGCAACATTTTGTACCATTATGGAGTTAAAAGTTGGTTTCCAAATGAGATAACAAAGTATTTGATGGAGCTAGAAAATAGTTCGATATTGAACTGGAACTAAGGCAGTACGTGCAAGTGCTGGCTTTCTTTCTTTATTTTCTTTATGGACAAATGAATAAGAACCAAATCACAATATAAGTGTCCATGGGAAAGTCAAATTTTCAGGATGATAGGCTCAGCATGATATTTCAAGCACTGCCTCCTTTATATGTCTATGAATGCTACTGAGCCCTGGTGACACAGTGGTTAAAGTACAGTATTGCAGGCTTCCGGTTCATCACGCGGCCGCCATGGACGGCTGGGAGACTTGCTCTCTCTCCCCCATTCAGTTTCGCATCACTGGGGCCCCCTGAAAAGGGCCAAAAGTCACCCCGAAGAGGCGACCAGCAAGGAGGGGCTTTCGCTGGATCGCGGGAGAGCAGCAACTCTCCCGTCAGAGCAGGCGATCCCTCCAAACCGGCAGACGAAAGGACCGGCCATAGAAATATGGCTTGTCCCTAGGCTGCTAACAGCCGAAGTCACATTACCATCTGGCAACTTCAAAGCAGCGTGGACAGGACTGGGTGAGGTTTGCCTCTCTTACATACTAATTACTTAATTACCTGCATAAGCTGCTAAAGTACTTTCCCCCCTGTGGTGAGGGAAGGGGGATTCTAGCCCCCCCTCCAGAAACAGCGGCAATTAACCACTCGGGAGTTTAAAACGTTGGAAAAATACTGGGATCCTAATTGGAATTCTATTTCCTAAAATTGGTGGATTATAAGATTTGTAACTTTCTACTCTCTATATTTTTTTTCTCTGATTTTCACTCTAATTACTATTGAAGATTTGGGGTTTTTTCCTCTTAAAATAGAGGGGGGGGGAAATACTAAAAAGATCCAACTAACTCTGAGACGTAACCTGCTATTCTTTAAGAGACTTGTTGACAGCTTTGAAAATAGATAAGATATAAAGCAACCTTGAAACACCATCTGCAAAAAACTCAGCTCAGCTCCCCATTTGGTGGACTTTCTGACTGTAAGTTTCTTTTTTTTGAGTTTAATATACTACAATGGAAGAAGAACAGGAATGGATTTCTTCTACAGAGGAAGTACAGGAACAAATTCTTTGTNAACAAATTCTTTGTATGTTAAAAGCGATGATCCAAACTTTACGTATAAGTCTGGATATGCAAACTCAAACTATGACTTCAACCAAAGAATTATCTATACAGAATTCTATAGAGAAAGTGAAACAACTAAATGCTATGACAGAAGACTTAGATACTCAACAAATACAGACAATGGAAAACACAAAAAAGAAACTGATAATTGAGAACAAGGAAAGGACTTTTCTTATAAACCAGAAGGAATTTGAAGATAAAAAAGAAAAACAGATGAAAGAGAAGATAAATACTTTGGGACAACTGCATCGAACTGGAAAAACAAAGAGACTACCAGCTAAATCAACTAGTCCTCTTAAGAAAACATCAACTGGACGCTCTTATCATCATCAAACAATAGCCACAACAATACAAGGAGATTTTTTTGATGATTTAAAGGCAAAGATACGAAAAATGACCTGGCAGAGAAAAAAAGCTAGAATAAGATTGAAAAAGATTGGGGTTTTGATCTATACATGAGATCTAAAATAGAATATATCTAAATGGATAGAATATGTATTCTGAACACAAGATATTGTAACGATTTGAGATAAAGAAAATTTTGGTCACATAAAATCTAGAAATATATTAAAATAAGAATATTATACTGTCTTATTAGATTGGTAAGATAGATGGTAGAATTTATATACAAGGTGTGTATTTTAAATATTAGAATGTATGAGGAATTGTGATAAAGGAATTGTGTTTAATTAAGAATCTGTAAAAAATAAATATTAAATGTTAAATTAAAATATTAAGGGAAAATTAACCATCAGGTTACCGATTGGCTAAAAGTTTAAATGTTTACAAATAACTAAGATTTGAATTTAAGATATTGTTATGAGTTGAGACAAAGGTTAAGTAAAACTTAGAAGTATAAATACTAATAATTACATTTGTATATGGGTTTGTGGTACAAATGTTGGTGGTTTTTTTATTTTTTTTATTTTTTTTCTCTTTCTGGAAAGGAAGAAAGAAAGGAAGTAGAAGGAAGAAAAGAAAAAAAATTATTAGCCCCAAATGTGAGATACGAGACTTAGAAATTGGGATCATTTAAAATCTGGAAATGATAAAGATTAAACGTTAAACTTAAATATCAACGGGAAATTAAAGTTAAGAAAAACATACTAGGTTATTGTCTAAAAGGTGGAATGTCAAATTAATTGAGATATGTATAGACTGAAGATTATTGATGAATATTAGAAAGGTACTTTTTGTTTGATTGATAGAATAAGAACTGTATTGGTTCGAATATGACAGTAGATATTATGGGGGAAAGAGAGGAAATTAGTTGTTGTAATACTTTGAGATTTGTACTGATGATATTCAAATGTAATGGAATTACTGTGCTCAGCCGCCACGCTACTTTTCAAATATGTAAATGTAATATTGTAAAATTAATAAAAAAAACTTGGAAAAAAATAAAGTACAGTATTGCAGGCTAACTCTGCCCACAACCTGGAGTTCGATCCTGACAGGGCTCAAGGTTGACTCATCCTTCCATCCTTCCAAGGTCATGAGAACAGTATTCCAGTATTTAAGGGGCTGCCACAAAGAAGAGGAGATCAACTTATTTTCCAAAGCACCAGAAAGCAAGACAAGAAACAATGGATGGAAACTAATCAAGGAGAGAAGCAACCTGGAATTAAGGAGAAACGTCTTAACAATTAACCAGTGGAACAGAAGTTGTGAGTGCTTCATCACTGGAGGCTTTTAAGAAAAGAGTGGACAACCACCTGTCTGAAATGGTGTAGGATCTCCTGCTTGAGCAGGGATTTGGACTGGAAGACCTTCAAGGTCCCTTCCAGCTCTATTCTGATTGAGGTCAGTAAAATGAGGACCCAGATTGTTGGGGGCGATATACAAACAATGCTTACATTGTAAACCACCCAGAGATTGCTATAAAGCTCTATGGGCAATATATAAGTCTAAATGCTATAGTTATAGAGAAAAGGGTGGAGCTTAAATGGTAAAGCCATACCCAGCATCTTGCAGATTTGGATCCCCACCTGAAGATGCCACTTAATCACAAAGCAAAGATACGAATAGCTCAGGATGAAGGGGAAGACTAGAAAGAACACTTTCGGAGGGGAGTTTAAAGAATAAAAGGCAGTCTATGAAGAGCATATAGATGTGACGAAAGCAAACATGATTTGCAAGAATAGAAAGGCCTGATGAGATACAATGGTGCTACTGTTTACTCTATTTCCCTTTCTTTTACTTATCTCATGCCTCTAGTTCCTTAGGCATACTTTTTATTACTATTTCTGCTTATTACTACTTTTGCTTATCCCCCCAAAACAGTGCATTGTACATGGAACCTCGGTACTCATCGTCAATTGGTTCCAGCAGACACAATGAGTATCAAAAACAATGAGTGAAAAACATTTTTTTCCCTTAAGGAATAATGTAGTTTAACTTGTGCATCAAGTACCAAACAAATGATGAGTACCAGGACAAAATTTTGGTGTCAAAATGCATTGAGCACTAAATTCAATGAGTTTCAAAGCAGTTGAGTACCAAGGTATTTATGTTGTGTGTTTGTATAATTTAAATAGCACTTGTATTAGTTTATTTATTTAATTCTGATTGCCAGTTATACAAATTACTTTAAGTTTGCTGTGTTTGTAAGTGCTTAATTAGGATGGAAATACATTACCTAAATGATAATGAGAACTTAGTATTACAATATTATAGTACTCTTTAACTGTATGGTGCCAATATTTTTAATTAACATTCCAATTAAAAACAAAATGATGACATAATAACACATCCATCACAGAATGTTCTGAATAGTACTCAGATCATCTGCCCCATATGTTTAGGACTATATACTTTTCAAAACTGAGAACAGCTTTCAGGATATCTGCACCTAAAGAAATTGCACTATTTTGAGATGTTTGCAAGCAAGTAAGAGTTCATCTGGATGAAAAAAAAAAACACAAAAAATGACAGATGTGCAAATTGTGGGTAAAGGTAAATAATCCAGGTAAACCAATTCCATATTTTAAAATATAATAGCATAGAACAGGGGTTTCAGGCTGCTGAATCTGATACAGATAGTACTTGACTTATGTCCATAATTAAGGTGACCAATCGTCCTCCTTTAGGGAGGACAGTCCTTCTTTTGTAAGTTCTGTCCTCTCTCGAAAAGTGTCCTCCTACATGTCCTCCTTTTCGATATTTGAAGACTAATCTGTAAGTCTCCGTATTCGATCGATGCCGAGCCGATCCATTGCGTGTGATGTGACATATTTGTATTTGACATGACGATTCATCAAGGCTCGGTACAATGTGGTGAGACGCGATTATGAGACGCATGCGCTCCGAACAGGAGAATTGTTTTGAGAGAGTGTGCCGCGCGCAAGAGTGCACCGTGCACAAGTGGCTTTGTTTACTTCTTACCGAAACATGACACGGCACACACGCACACACGCATTAGACTCACTTTTCTCAGTGAATATTCAATCATACACAGGTGAGCACAATAATTCACGTTTTATTAATTCATTTGTCACACCATCCGATGACGTCCGAGAAATAACCCAGGACGCAGGAACGATGTGCATTCAGTGGAAGTTTATTTCAACCTAGAAAAAAAGTCAGCACTGGGAGTGGATTGCTCCCAGTGCTGTAAATAGAGGTGCCACGCCCCATCATCCCGCCCCCAACCACAAGCCAGCATCCGCCCTGCGCTTACAAACGTCCCCTGAGTCCAGCCCCGCCCCTCCCCGGAGTCAGTCAAGCTCCGCTGCCTCGCCCGGCTTTCCTTTCCGGCAGCTCCCTGGCCGCCAAAGTCCCAGGCCGGTTTCAACTGTTGCTCGGGCCTCGGAGCTCCACCGCGGTGTGTGTTGGCCTGCTGGCGCGGGGCGGCCCGTTCGGCCGTCCCCCTGGTGTCCGCCGCGGTTTCTACCCCACCGCAGCCTTTCCGGGCCTGGCCCAGCTCAATTTCAGCGTCCTCGGCCTCTCCGGCGCTTTCGGTGGACGCTCGGCCTTGCGCAGCGTCGCCCGGCTCCGCCCCATCGCACGGAGCCTCCGGCGCTCCCCCTTCGTCCGTCTGCGGCGGCCCGGGTTGTTTCGTCCCTGGCTCGTCGGGCACTGTCGCAGAGAACAGGCAGGAGGGGGGGAGGGTCGTCGCTGGAGTCCCGACGGTGAGGTGCGCTGGCCGAGGGGCTTCCGGGAACGTGCTGGGCAGCGGCGGGCGGTAGCGGCGTTTCGGCGGGGCGTTTGGCGGCGGCGGCTGGCTTCCCCGGGCGGGTTCCCAACCCCCGCTAGCGGATGGCAAGCCCGGTGGGGCGTGACATGCGGCCCCCTCTACCACGGCTCCTCCTGGAAGAGAAACAGATGAACACTTAGCACCACGTGCCACTGCCCCTGGCTTGTCCGGGTGTTTATGATGAAACGCCCGGACTAGCCGAGGGGCATGTACGTCCTGCTCCCCAACCCATGATGCATCGGTGAGGGGGTATCCTTTCCATTGAATTAGGTATTGCACCCTTCCCCGGCGGACTCTGGAATCCAGGACCTCCTGCACCTCGTACTGTGACCCGGTGACCGGCCCCGGTGCGGTTACTGGTTGCGGGGGTCCGGTAACTAATTTCAATAGACTCCCGTGAGTAAAGCCTCCTTAACCCTTGCCCAGAGGCCTGCTACCCACGTTGCCCATGTCTGTGGGGTGTGTGGAGTGACCGTCCCCTGGGGCCACTCGGGGATGGGAACAACTCCACCCCATGCACCACCCGGAAGGGAGTGAACCCTGTACTGCCATGCACAGTGTTATTGTAGGCCACTTCCGCAAACGCCAGGAGGTCCACCCAATTGGTCTGCTGGAAAGTCACATAGCTGCGGAGGTAGCGTTCCACCATGGCGTTTGCTCTTTCCGCCGCCCCGTTGGTGCTGGGGTGGTACGCCGAGCTGAGGCCCTGGGATGTTCCAAGGAGCTGGAGGAAGTCCCGCCAAAAGCGTGCCGTGAACTGCACTCCCCGATCCGAAATAATACGCCGAGGCACCCCGTGCAGACGATACACGTGTTGGACGAACAGTCGTGCAAGCCGTTGGGCTGACGGCAGGCCCCTGCACGGAATGAAGTGGGCCTGCTTCGAAAACAGGTCGATGATGGTCCAAATAACGGTGTAGCCGTGGTTATCTGGTAGGTCAACAATGAAATCCATAGCCAGCACTTACCACGGCTGTGTTGGGTCGGCCACCCTTTGTAACAGGCCCATCGGCTTCCCCACCCGGGGCTTTGCAGTGGCACAAACGTGGCAGCCCTTCACATATGTTTCCACATCCGGTTTCACTCGGGGCCACCAAAACTGACGCCGCACCAGATGTAAAGTCTTAAGGAACCCAAAGTGTCCGGCCTGCTTGGCGTCGTGACATCGTTGGAGGACGGTATGCCGTAGGGCCTCGAGGACGTACAGCTTGTCCCCCCTCCAGGCTACCCCCTCCCTCAGTGTTAAGAGACCTGGATGGTCCCGCAACCAGGCATCGTTCTGTATAGCCGCCTGCAGGTCCGGTAGCACACCCTCCGCCACTGTACATGGGGCTGCTCGTTCCGCTTTTTGGTTGTAGGGAGGCATGATCGCTTGTACGACCTCTTCACGTTTGCTGTGGTACTGGGGCATGCGTGACAAAGCGTCCGCTAGGAAGTTCTTTCCCCCTGGTACGTATTTGAGGGTGAACCAGAACCGAGTGAAGTATTGTGTCCATCTGACATGTTTGGGCGATAGGCGTTGGGGTGTTTGTAACGCCTTGAGGTTTTTATGGTCGGTCCACACCTCAAACGGCACGGCCGCCCCCTCCAACAAGTGTCTCCACGTTGCCAGTACCCATCTGACAGCAAAGGCTTCCTTCTCCCATATAGCCCACCCCCTCTCTGTTGTGGTGAACTTGCGGGACGTGTAAGCACATGGTTGGAGGACCCCCTGTTCATTCCGTTGGAGAAGCACTGCGCCGACGGCCACGTCGCTGGCGTCTGCTTGCACAACGAAGGGGGCATCGGGCTGCGGGTGGAGTAGCACGGGTTCCTTGGCGAACAAGGCTTTAAGGTCCTCGAACGCTTTTTGGCATGTCAAGGTCCATGCCAAAAGCTGACCCGGTTTTGGCTTACCGGCCAAATGCTTTGTCCGTAACAGTTCCGTCAACGGATGGGCGACGGTAGCAAAGGATGGTATGAACTGCCGGTAGAAATTAGCAAACCCCAGGAAGCTTTGCAACTGACGACGCGTCCTGGGGGCTTGCCATTCCAACACCGCTTGTACCTTGTGGGGGTCCATTTCCACACCGTCCCCTGAAATGCGGTATCCCAGGTAGTCCAACCTGGACTGGTGAAACTCACACTTCGAAATCTTCACGTATAGGTGAGCGTCGAGGAGCTTCCGTAACACCTGTCGTACAAGACGAACGTGTTCTTCCAGGGTATCCAGAGAACAGGCATGTTATTGTTTCAGTTTTAATAATTAATTTTATTTATTCATATTCTTTTTCTTCAATTTATTTGTGTCCTCCTTCTCATTGTAAAAAAGTTGGTCACCTTACCATAATGGATCCTGTCAATTACAGTCATGAGTCATGAAGGTCCTAAAGCAGGTCACCGTACAACACGAAGTAAATGCCAATTTCCAGCAAAAATGTCATAAATAGTAATCACATGACCGTGGGTATTGCAAATGGCCATAAATGCTGGCCAGTTTCCAAGCAGCCAAAATGCAGCCATATGACTGCAGGGGACGGGGGGAGGGGTGACATTGGAACTTCAGAACTGGATCTTAAGTAGTTTTTTGGGTCTGTTGTAATTTCTAAAGATTGCTAAGCAACTTGATCAGATCCTCTGATCAAGAGGCAAACCTCTAGGGCAGTTTTTCTCAACTTTGGCAACTTGAAGGTGTGTGGACTTTCAACTTCATGCTGGCTGGGGGATTCTGGGAGCTGAACTCCACCCATCTTCAAGTTGCCAAGGTTAAAAAATACCACCTCTCTAGGGATAAAAAAATTGTTTGCCTTTGAGTGAACTTTTTTTTTGTTTTGCCCTTATTCTCTCACAGAACCCATCAAATTTGTTTTCAGTTTTATGAAAACCAGTTTGAAAAACCCTGGGGTAGAAAGCCATTGTGAAGAAAGGATTTTGGTCAGCATTTCATGACCACCAACCTGGTCAGTTTTCCTGGGAACCCCTCTGGAGGGATCATGATGGCTTTGTTTGTGATGCAAATTCAGTGGTATTACTTTTGTGCTGGACCGGTAATGTAATCACCTGACCAGAGCATGTATTAGCTATGATAACTGTATGTTAGAATGTTTGGCATTTAAAGGGTTAGATGCTGTTTCCTTAAGAGATGGCTTATGGGTAATGTAGTTTAGCTGTTCAGTGAATCCTATGTTTAACAAGTCAGTGGGAGGGGCTACTGAGTTCATCACAG
The DNA here is from genome assembly GCF_001527695.2 of Protobothrops mucrosquamatus. NCBI lineage: Eukaryota > Metazoa > Chordata > Lepidosauria > Squamata > Viperidae > Protobothrops > Protobothrops mucrosquamatus. The sequence goes on along the minus strand of NW_015390498.1, from coordinate 65,317 downwards.
GATATCCTGGCTACGTGCCAGCTTGGAAGGAATGCCTTTTGTAAAGAAAGACACAAGGTGATGTGTCCCATAAGAGCTATGGGGTGAGTCTACCATCAATCTTTCACCCAAAAGAATGGAGAAGGTCATGATATGTTCACCAGAAGAACTCTTCTTGACTGTAAGTTATTGTTTGAGATTCCTGTTGAATAAATGATCTAATATTATCCCGTTCTTTGGCATTTATCTGATTGAGAAGAACAAGATTAAAGCAGAAATCTTGTTTGGACCAACATAGTGAAAGATTGATGCTAGTGGACTGCACCCTTGCAGTAGAAACAGTAATATTCTTTATGTCTGCTCTAAAAATACCAGCATGCTAGTGGATTGCACCCTTGTGTGTAAAAGTTATTGTTGCTTCTCTATGTCCTGTTTGGATGAAGTTGGAAAAGCTTGTTCTAAAAATGATATTGGATTTGTTTGCCAGTAAACATTTAAGGTACTAGGAAGTTTGCTTGCTACTCAGTCTGTTTGTTTCTAAAGAGCAGATATGTGCCTGCATTTTAGCCTCTCTGTAACCTAAGCTATCTAGCTGAATTTGAAAGCCAGGTCCCTGCAAAGAATCACCGACAAGCTTCCCCCCCCTTCCTTCCTTTGCATGCAAACCTGCGTGAAAGTGTTACTAAGGACAATTCAGGGACGAAGAGGAAGTTATTGTGATTAACGCTTCACATGCCTGTTTAACTGGCTGTATGCTAACAGTATTTGTTTTCATGCCAATTGGAAACGCTCATCAGCCTGCCTGTTGCAAAGTGCTAATTTAGAAGGGAGAGAAACGTTTTTTCGTCCCGTCCAAAAAACCACATGTAAGAGAATTCCAGCCTTGGAAAGCCATAAAGTAATCTGTTACTGTGGCAGCCTGGAAGCTGATGTCTAAAAACTCTCACTCTTAAAGTGCAGGAAGAGCAAACAGATCACACAGACAATAGAAGTAAGCTTATATCTACAAAGAAACAACAGTTAGTTCTGGGCCAGTAAGAAAGAGAGCTAATTGATGTTGTATAAGTGCTTCTACAACTTCAGAACTGTTTCCTTTGTCTGCATATTGCTCAGAATGGCTCAGCCTAAAAAGGGGCCCCCAATCCTCCTGGTCAGCAACAAAGTGATGAATGAGGGGACTGGCTCTCTCACCCCCTCCCTTGGAATTAAAGGAATGTGTTTCAGGACAACCCCATCTCAAGCATAGGCAATGCAGTAACCCCCCCCAATGGCAACCTGCAAACAACCAATCCACATTTGCAAAGCAATTCCTTAAAAATTACACTACAGGCCTTCTGCCTTATAGCCCTGCTGGAAGAACAGCACCCCCCACCTCAGTAGCTGATCTGCAAATAACAGGCTTGCACCAACCCAAGTTAATAGCACCCCCAGAGGTGAAAGAAGGAACTTCGCTGAAATTTCTAACCATGCAGTGTGTGTCCCTGGTGGTCAAAGAGCAAAGTTCCCTGAATTCATCCAAAGTACCCAGCACCCTCTAGTGGGCAAAGAGTGAACTTCATCTGAAGTAATCACTCACGCAAGCAGTGACCCCTAGTGGTGTCTCTGCTGAGGGCAAATTAAGGAGAAAAAAGCAGCAAATTAACCTTGCTTATTATCACAAAGCCATAACAGCCAGGTGGATATTTACTAGGAAGCTAGTCAGAGCTCAGTAATCTCCAGGTGGCCAACAACGTGCAACGTGGTTCTAAGAGGATAGAATTTAGCTGGCCTTTCTCCAAGCGCCCCCTAATGGTTAAAGAAGGAACTTCACACAAGCCTTTAAACACGCACAGAGAGAGCCCTCTAGTGGACAAAGGTGGCTGATCCGCAAGCAGTGACCCCTAGTGGTCAAAGGGTGAACTTCGCTCAAGTACCCACGGATGCAAGCAGAGACCCCTAGTGGTCAAAGGGTGAACTTCGCTCAAGTACCCACGCACACAGGAGAGCACCCCCAGTGGTGCTTCCACCCACAGACAGCACCCCGGTGGCTTACCTGCAAGCAGTGACCCCTAGTGGTCAAAGAGTGAACTTCGCTGAATCACTCACTCACGCGAACAGTGTACCCTGGCGGCCAAGGAAGGAATTTCCCTGAAGTGGCTACCCAGATAGCGACCCCAGTGGTCAAAGAGCGAAGTTCATTGAATTCACTTCAAAATAGCTAGGAAGTTTACTGATCCTGTCCTAGCCATGGCAGAGTGTCTCATTGATTTAGAAGACTGGGTTCAACCAACCAGCCTAGATGAGCCACCCCAACCAGCTGGCCAAGGATAAATGCTGCAACCAGCTAACCTTGACCTGTACACAGAAGCTGATGTCCAAGCTCCAGTGAAGCCAAAGACATCCCAGGTACCTGAGGCAACAAAGAAGGCCTACAGAAGCCATGTGCTCGCATCTGATGGAAAGATGGGAGTCGAGTTATGAACGCCATGAAAGAAACTGGGAGAAATTACAGAAACTCTACCAAGCGCCTACAGAGGAGCTCTCCCCAGAGTGTGCATTCTCATTAGAAGAGGATAGGGAAGAGGCTTTCTTCCAATGGACGCTCTTTGAAAGAACTCTCAAAAGGATCCAGTCGCATCTAGGAGACCCAACGCTTGATAGCAGGATGCAAAGCCTCAAGCTACTAAACAAGGAACGTAAAAAGTTTCTAGAGAGCTTAAAACACCTCCCAGAGACCGAGCCTTATGCGAAAGACAGACCAGTCGAGAGGGCCGAGTCCGAAGTTTCCCGTCATTCGCATGTGCCATCCCAGCAATCACATGTGGCCCCCTCTCACGCCTCTGGAAAAGCTTCACCCTTTCGCCATATCTCACCATGATCCCAGGTGTATTCCAGCGTGTCACAACAATCTCACGTTACAGGCGCCTCCCGCCATTCAAAAGCGTCTTCTTGTCATAGCCAACCATCCCGAGCCTCAAGGGCAGAGAGCCTTGCCACTCAACTTATATACGCAGAAGCCGACGCCGTGGCAGCCGTAGCAGTTATACCCATAGCTAGAAAAGAGCAACAGAAAAAGATAGAATTGGCCGACACAGAGTTACATATAGCAAAGACAAAGCAGCTGCATAAGGAAAGAATGGCCAAACAGGAGGCTGAAGCAGCCCTACGTGTGGCAAGAGCAGAGCAACTGGGAACGGAAGAAGTGGCCACAGCAACTCTATGTGTGGTTAGACAAAAGGAAGAAATGGCCATAGCTCAGGCCAGGATCGAGTTTCAACAGCACGAATGGGAGGCAGCAGAGGCAAAGACTCTGGCCAACCTTGAGTTTTCATAGTTCGAACAGAAGGCAGCAGAAGCAGCTGCAAAGGTAGCAGCTTTACAGAAAAAGCTTGATAGTCGTGTCAAGGCCCACGTGGAGGACCAGAACATGCCACAACATGAGCAGGCAAGAGCGCCGCGGTTATCCACCAGCCCCCCAAGACCAAGTAGACAGAAAGAAGAATCTCAACGACCAGATTACCAGCTCAGACCAGAATAGAGTCTACACTGCAGCAACAGGAACCAGCATCCCGAGGAACCGCTCCCAGACCTGACCACGGAGGAGAATCTCGACCACCGGCCGTGCCAACCGGCCAGGGAGCCAGCAACACACCAACTGAGTGACGAGAACCCCCCTGACAAGTAAGTACACAAGAAATCAGGCCCCCCTCAGCTCAATGTAAGGGCAGAGGAATTCAGGCCAGACCTTTAAGGGTCCTTGTCCATGCCACTGGAAGTTAACCCCAACAAGGAGTTTTCTGAAGAAAAATGCCAGGCGTCTGTGCCACGTTTCCCTGCTCTTGGAAACAATGTTTATGAGGTTCAACAAAAGGCCACTGATCGTGCTCCAGATGACCACAACACTGTACCAACCCAGCCTGACAGCAAACCCTGCACAGCACCATCAGAACCTCCAACACCCTGGGGAAGAAAGTTGGACTTAGGGGAGTACAAGGTAGGTTTCAAATGCTGTGAGTCTCCGGAAGACACGGGCAAAGCTGGTGAAGCTAAGGGGAAGTGTCACCTGAGCAAGAGTGACAAGCGCCGGGAAGCCCTGCATCCAGACTCTGGACAGCTACAACAAGCAGCTTCTACTCCTCCTTCAACCAAGGAGCCCCAGCATGGCTCCAAAGAGCACCCAGAAGCGACCACCAAGGTCAACTACACATTAGTGTGTACTGACCCACCATTCCCCAACGAACCCCCAAGCAAAGAAATGTGCTCTGTGCCACAGAGCACAGTGGGGAGGAAAGCCACTGGACTCCGCATCCAGCCATTAGATGGGAGTTCACAATTCCTAAGTCCTGAAGCCGAAAGTTTGGTTCCGTTGAGAGTAAACGCCCCTGACACCTTTGCCTACCACGGAATGGTCAGAGGCCCAACAAGCCCCTTAACTGCCTTCAAAATGGAACCTGAATGGGTCATCCCAGGAACGGTTTGTGTTGATCAACCGCAAACTCCAACCCAGGTGAATATCTCAACAACCTCCATTCTCAGCAATGGAAGAGCACCTCACCTCAAACCACGCCAAGAACACTTCACGCTTGTGACAACCAAACCCGTTTTGGAAGCAACAGTGTTCCAGACCCGTGAAAGTCACAATGACTCAGCCTTGTCCATAGTGGACAAACAATTTCTGCAGCTGCGCGCGTTCTCCCAGAGCACTACACATTGGGACAGGCCACGTCTGCCAGAACAGAAACAAGACTGGGAGTCATGGAGCACACTCCTAAGTTGTCTCCAAAGCATACGAGTGCAACGCACGTATGTCTCCAGCTCACCCGCCACCGTACAAAAGAAAGAATTGTACGCTTCCTCAGATGTGTCAATGAAGGTGATTGCAACCATAAGATACATCAGAGTCTACAGCGGGGAGAGCTGCAGTGTCGGTTTCGTCATGGGAAAGGCGAAACTATCAATGCAACAAGACCACACTGTACCAAGGTTAGAACTCTGTGGTACCATATTGGCCGCAAAACTCACCAACCTGACAACGAAAACGATAGGACTTGAGCTACAGTACACCACCTTCTACACAGACAGCAAGGTGATGTCAAGCTACATCTGCAACCAAAGCAGACACTTCTACGTCTATGTAGGCAATAGAGTAGAAAAGATTGAAACATCTTTAAGCCCTGAACAATGGCAATATGTGCCAACAGATAAGAACCTTGTGGACCAAGCTAAGTGGCCCACTTTTGCATCACAGTTGACAGAATTGATCTGGCTAAAAGGTCCTGAGTTCTTGGCTTGTCCAGACAGCCTGATGCCACAGAGACCAAAACGCTATATGCTTCTAGCTCCAGATCAACATGCCAATGTTCAACCTCAGGCACCCAGTAAATTTCTCAGACAGGATGAGAAAACGACCGTCCAGACCATCTGCTTGTCCTCAATGGGCAAAGAGACAGAGAAACCGCCTTCTAGCCAATTCCTAGAACCAGCCCACTTCGAACGCTCCTCTAAATGGAGACCCCCGAGATTGGGCATAGTATTGATTGTCCTGATCACTTGTCTCAGCATCCCAAGAACTAACCTTGTAGGAGCATGCAAGGACTTACAGACTATTGAAGGTATTTGTTATGACCCAGTGGTTGACAAATGCCTGAAGGCCAAAAATCACCCTCCCCATGCATCCCACATGGGAGAAGCGTGGGAGCGCATGATTGGCGTACCCCACAAAATCATGGACTCTATGTTGACAAAGACACCCACGCCCATGCATGAGGTCCTCACTACCCTCATTACAAAGGTAGCAGCCATCATCAACGCTCCACTGGTGGTTCCAGCTCCTGCTGTTCCTGAGTATTCGGTGGTTCCAGCTCCTGCTGTTCCTGAGTATCCTGTGGATCCAGGTTCCTTTGTTCCTGAAAATTTTTGGGTTCCAGTTTTTCTGATCCAGAAATTCCTTTGGTTCCAGTTTCTCCTACAGGAAGAAGATCTTGTCTTGCTGAAAGACAAGGACGCATACCAGAACTATTGGCCCATGGGACTCGTGCACTGGGCCCCACCCAGTTCTGATGGACTAGTTCGCCAAGTTGAGGTCCAGATCATGAAGCCACGTGAGTCAGATCGTGACTCAAAGACTCTTGCACCAGACTGATCACCGACTTGGTCCCGTCACTGACAAAAATCGAACTGGAAGATTGAACCTCAAACTATGTATTTGTGTTTACCTCATGATTACATTGTTTGATGTAACACCTTGTTTATCTCTGTTATAGTTGTGCATGTTTTCTATTTACCTTATAGTTATGCATGTTTTGATACCATGTTTTACCTATTTTAGTTAATAGTCAGCAATGAGAATTGCATGCTTTAATGCTACATTTTTTGCTTATTTCAGTTAGTTAGTAGTGGAAATTTATATTTCCAAGCGGGGAGTGTGCTGGACCGGTAATGTAATCACCTGGCCAGAGCATGTATTAGCTATGACAGTGGTGGCGAACCTTTGGCACGGGTGCCAGAGGCGGCACTCAGAGCCCTCTCTGTGGGCACGCGCGCCGTCGCCCCAGTCCTAGGCCTTCAGCTGGGTTTTATAAAACCTTTTCGCTTTAGGCCTCCACCGCCGTGTGCAAAAAAAAAAAAAAAGGTTCAATCAGTCAATTTCAACTTCTCCCGGGAAAAAAAAGATCTTGCAAAGTTGGAATTGATTGATTGAACTTTTTAGTCCCACCCAGTCTGCCGTTACCACCGCAGCCACGCCCACCCAATTGGCCATGCCCACCCAATTGGCCATACCCAGCCAAT
>NW_015390498.1:56418-58365 GCF_001527695.2 Protobothrops mucrosquamatus | reverse complement strand
GCTTTAGGCCTCCACCGCCGTGTGCAAAAAAAAAAAAAAAGGTTCAATCAGTCAATTTCAACTTCTCCCGGGAAAAAAAAGATCTTGCAAAGTTGGAATTGATTGATTGAACTTTTTAGTCCCACCCAGTCTGCCGTTACCACCGCAGCCACGCCCACCCAATTGGCCATGCCCACCCAATTGGCCATACCCAGCCAATGGGCCACACCCACCTGGCACTCGACGATGCATAAGTGGGTTTTGGGTTGTAGTTTGGGCACTCGGTCTCTAAAAGGTTCGCCATCACTGAGCTATGAGAACTGTATGTTAGAATGTTTGGCATTTAAAGGGTTAGACGCTGTTTCCTTAAGAGATGGCTTATGGGTAATGTAGTTTAGCTGTTCAGTGAATCCTATGTTTAACAAGTCAGTGGGAGGGGCTACTAAGTTCATCACAGGATATCCTGGCTACGTGCCAGCTTGGAAGGAATGCCTTTTGTGAAGAAAGACACGAGGTGATGTGTCCCATAAGAGCTATGGGGTGAGTCTACCATCAATCTTTCACCCAAAAGAATGGAGAAGGTCATGATATGTTCACCAGAAGAACTCTTCTTGACTGTAAGTTATTGTTTGAGATTCCTGTTGAATAAATGATCTAATATTATCCCGTTCTTTGGCGTTTATCTGATTGAGAAGAACAAGATTAAAGCAGAAATCTTGTTTGGACCAACACAATTTTTGCTATGGCAATTAATATGGCCACATTCCACATGACCTTTTCTTCACAAACAAAATTTGATGTTCTTAAAATCTTGCTACAAAACAGAAAATAAAACTTGGTCTCAGGAAAAATATAAAAGCTAAAGTTAGCTACAGTATACCAGCTCATGAGAAAAACGAAGTATAGAATTAAGGCAATGAACAGTTTAGGACTAACAAAACATTACAAAAGAACATAACCCTTGTGTCATCTTTCATTACCCTTGATGGTGAACTGTGAAAAAATTGCAAGTTATTTCACTATTCTATTTAGTGGGTTTTTATCATTGGCCAAACTTACTGTGGGTGTTAGGAAATCTCCCTTTGTTCATTTTCTTTAGGATGTTGTTGTTAAACCACCAGACATTCTCTGAACAGCTTCCACTTTTCTGTTCATCTTCTCTTCTCTTCTCCTCCTCTTCCTCCTCCTCCTCCTCTTCCTCCTCTTCCTCCTGCCTTTTCCCATCCCAGTAATGAAAGGGCCGGATCTCTTAGCTGGATCCTTTTGCAACATCCATTGTCATGCCCAAAAAGGTGACAGTTTTACACTCACCAGGGGGTTATTCAACTCCTCTGTGTGCATGCATGCTCTTGTGTATGTACAGTATGTGCACACTTATATGCACCCTTCCTTGTTCTTCAGATATCTAACCTCAAGAAACTGGCACACTGGCTTGCATCCCGATCAAAGCTAACCTAAGTTTATCACAAATACCACAAATAAATTCATAAATAAAAGATCCAGTGTTGAATCAACATAGCACTAAGGCAGGATTTGCACATTCATTCCATGCTAAAGCCAAACCAACCACTTTGTGGTTCAGCTGAATGAGGAAACACAATCACAATTGGTACCCCTAAAGTCCTTAAGCGCTCCTCAAAGGAGGGATACCTAATGTCACTCCCAAGTCAAGAAAAGGCGCTTCACATCTGCTCAAAAGCATTTGGGTCATCAAGTGTCCACGTGTGTTTTAACCTGCATATAGCTCTTCGATCTGTTGTATGTTCCTCCCGAAAAGGATTTGGACTCCCAGCCCCCAACCTTCTTATTCACTTCCTTGTTGTCCCAGAAACTCAGGAATGTAGATCTCCAGTGGTCTCCAGGTTAACTCCTCTTTGTGTTCCTAAGCACACTGGAAGAATGAAGTCCCTTTGCAGTTCAAAAGAGCAAACTGCTGGGGACACATCTTTAGGATTGCTCTCTTATTTT
>NW_015390498.1:51864-53724 GCF_001527695.2 Protobothrops mucrosquamatus | reverse complement strand
TCGGTCCAGTGCTGCGGCTGCGGCCACATCCCAGGCCGCAGCCTGATCTTCCGCCGAGTCGTGACCTAGATCCTCCGGATATGGCCCAAGCTCCGTCAGAAACCTCTCCGGGTCCATCAGGCGCCTGGGACGGAACCATCTAGGCGGTTCCGTCTCCCTGCGGCGGGGGGAAGCGGTCCGGAAGTCCATCCTAAGGAGATGAAGGCTTTACCTGCTTTGATGCCTTTTAAAGGGAGGGGGGTGGCTTCCAGCTACTGAAGGTAAAACTCCACGTTTGGAGGTAGCGAACCTGTAAGCACAAGTTTTCTAGGAACTATGGAGCCTTCCGGAAGGGCTTGATTGGTCGTGGATGTTGGGTCAGATGGATTTTTGCCTGGTTTGGCAGAGGTTGTTTTTAGGTTCTTATAAAAGAGAAGGAGGAAGGGAAACTTCTTTTTTTTTCCAGGGGTTGCATTCCTTTGTGCAAACCCACGGAGAATGGCATACCGATGGGAGGGAGGAGTTACTGACACTGACCATTTACTTACACCTTCATACTTCAGCACACATACGCTCAAGACCTGCACAAGATATTTTGCTGCCTGAAGCAAAAACAAAGCACCCACTTACCCAGCTCATACATAAAAGCTGACGCCAACAGTCAAATCTTACTTTGACATAACAAGTGGGTTGCCCACGAGAAATCAGCCGGCTACCTTAGGAGACATTTAGAGGGCACAGGACAGGCTACATTGCTTTGTTCCCCAATTTCTTATTCCAGATCCCTGGACCCGATTACAGGTAGTCCTCAATTTACGACAGTTCATTTACTGACCGTTCAAAGTTACAACGGCACTGAAAAAGGTGACTTATGAGCATTTTTCACAGTTATGACATTTGCAGCATCCCCATGGTCATGTGACCAAAATTCAGATGCTTGGCAACTGGCTCATATTTATGACCGTTGCTGTGTCCCAAGGTCATGGGATCACCTTTTCTGACTGTCTGACAAACAAAGTCAATGGGGAAGCCAGGTTCATTTAACAACCGGGTTTACTAACTTATCAACTGCAGTGATTCACTTAACACCTGTGGCAAGACAAGTTGTAAAACCGGGCAAAACTCACTTAACAAATGTCTCACTTAACAAGAGAAATGTTGGGCTCCATTGTGGTCGTACGTTGAGGACCACCTGTATCGGTCAGTAAAAATAACTGGTAAGGCTGGCACTGATGACTTTCATACAAACATTGTTATTTTAGAGAGTTAACTTGAAACACAAATCCATACAGTTGAACCCCCCCAAACTCTTATATATACCTCTGTTCAGTCCTACCATGTCTGAATAACAGTTCCTCTGAGCACATGAAGAGAACAGGAAGCATTAGAACTGCTGAATTCCAAATCTTTTCTGTGCCATGTTAACCTGAGATATGGCAGTAGCAATAATATAGTGCCATTTCTGGGCAGGAGTTGGTGGAGCCTTCAGATTAATTTTTGAGTCCGGGCAACTGCCTGGACAAGTCCCTGCAGTTTTTCTTGGCAAGGCTTTTCGGAAGGGTTTCCCACTGGCTCCTTCATAAATCTGAGAGAGATTGACTGGTCCAATGTCATCTCACTGGTTTTGTACTGTTAGAAGTAAGTCTTCATCCTGGTTCATCCAAGCTGGGAATATTATCATTATTATTATTATTATTATTATTAAATAAGCAACATGGCGACTGCTTTGGGAAGATGGTTATAGTTTATTGCAGAAGCAGAGAGATGGCTCTTCAGGAAAGAGCAGAGAAGAAAAAGAGAGAGCACATGGCCAGTAGCTGTTTTTATACCCTCCCTAGCTTTTTGTTTGGAAGTTTTCCTGTTCCTGTGGCATGAACTTTG
>NW_015390498.1:47211-50190 GCF_001527695.2 Protobothrops mucrosquamatus | reverse complement strand
ACTGAAGGTAGGTAGAAGAGACTCAAATGTGATTATGAATGGTGTGTGTGTGTGCATGTATATGCAGCTACTTTTACTAAATAGGCAATACAAACATTCTGGATAAATTTTCCCTCCCACCAAATAGAAGTTCAAGGTGTTCAGTACTTGCTGTGCAACTATTCCCAAATGCCATCTCTCCATGAATACATTCAACTGGTTTGTTACAATATAAATGTGGCAAGAAAAAAAGTTTTACAATGACTTTCCACTCTCCCCCCTTAGTCTAATTTTCTCTTCAGAGGCTTCACATGGCACCAGTGGCTCCAGTACTCCTTCCTTCTGCAGCTTTCACAGGCATCTGGGGAAATGGTAGGACTTGGGAAGATGTTCCACTCAGGTTTTATGGTGGCTTTTTAGTGGATGGCTGGATTCAAAACCCAATTCCATGGCTCAAATGGATGGAGGCAGCATCTGGGTCTGTGTGTTCTGCTTCCAAAGGTTTGGGGGCAGGGCTGAAAGATACAAAAACAAGGTCTCCCCACCTTTCTGGGTGGACTCTCCCAGGAGAGGCAGACAAAAGGTATGGAGAACAAAGACAAGAAAAAGAGAAGTACATGAGGGAAGGGGGGGGGGGTTGCTTGCAGGCAGTTTTGAAAAGACATTAATACTGCAGTTGTTAAAGAATCAGGCAAACAAAATGGGGACAATCCCAGATGACAAAAGAAAGGCTGGATTCTGGTAAGAGAACATACATGAAATGTTTCACTTTTGAACTTGAACATTTGCAGCTAGGCAGCTTGAGAATGCTGAAAGCTCCAAATAATTTTAAAAGCCTAATATTTTAAGGTGTGCAACTTTAAAGGGGCAGGAGAATCTGCCTTTAACATTTATTCTAAAATAGACCACATTATTTTAGAGATTGAGAAATGCTTATGTTTCACCAATAAGTGATAGGATAAGAAAAGTAACTTAAGAAAATTATTTCCCCACATAAGCAGACTTGAACTTCAAAAGGCTCTTGTAGATAGACACACATTTTTTTTTCAGGAAAAGGATAGACTTGACAGAATTAGAATAGAACACCAAAAGTTACAAAAAAATAGAATAACTTTACACTGGATTCACCCTGGAACAAAAATTTAACACCTTTTAGACAGAATTGAGAAATTAACCCAACAACAGACACTGACCAAAAAATCAAAAATGACAATTTTGGAAACCTTGAAATGGTATTCCAATGAAACAATGTACAAAAGAAACTCTCTTTGCATCAATCAAAGGGACTGAGTTACTTAGCAATAAACTCACAGATTTTCTGGAGGAATATTTAAACTAAACAAGGGACAGTGAGTTAATTGATACAGAACATTCCTGTCCCCAGCAATCAAAATTTACAGCAAGCTTTTAATAGTGTCACACACAGTGGACTAACACATAGGTGTCAGTCATAAAGGATGAGGGCAAATATAATATAGTTGTCATTATAGAAACATGGTGGGATAAAACCCACAAATGGAACACTCAGCTAGAGGGATTTCAATTGTTTAAAAGAAACAGACCAAATAAAAGAGGCAGAGTTTCTCTCTATATAAGAAATAACTACATATCTACAGAAATAGGACACAACAATGATGAAAACTATCTTGAATGCGTTTGGATCAATATAAAAAGGAAATAGATGAACGTTTTGCTAGTCAGCTAACTAAGGTGCATAGGAAGCACATGACAATAGAACAGTCAAACTAGAGTCCTGGACTTTAAGAGAGCTAATTTCAATAAACTTGCAAGGGCTTGGGAGCGATTCCAGGGATGAGAATCTTCAAGGGGAAAACAAGAAGCTTGGGCAATTTTAAAAAAATAACCCAGTCTAGCGCAATACCAACAAAGAAGAAAAATAATAGCTCTCACAAGAAACCAGCATGGCTACATAAAGAACTCTCTAATAAATTGAAAGATAAGAGGGTTAGCAGAATATTAGCAAATAGTCTGAGCCTGCAAAAATGAGGTGAAGCAATCTTAAGGCTCAAAATGAACTAAGGCTTGTGACCAAAGTCAAAAATATAAAAAGCAAATAGTCCAACTTATCAAAAACAGTACCATAAAAAATGGATTAGAAACACAAGTTAAGATAGGCAAGAAAATGGTAAGTGAGCACCTATCCAGTTCAAATCACCAGGACCAGATGGATTACACCCCAAGATTCTCAAGGAACTGGCAGATGTGATCTCAGGACCACTGAACTATATTTTTCAAAGATCCTGGAGCACTAGGGAATTACCAGAGGACTGGAAAAGAGCTGATATAGTTCCCCTCTTCAAAAAAAAAAGAAAAAAGAATAGATCCAGAAAACTACTGACCCATATCCTGACCTCAATACCTGGGAAGATTCTGGAAAAGATAATCAAACAAGAATCACTGAACACCTAGAGGCAAAAAAAGTCATTACTAAAAGCCAACATGGGTTTGTTAAAAACAGATCATGCTAGAGACTGCATTCTTTGGCCCAGTTACAAAATTAGTGGACTAGAGGAATGCTGTGGATATAATTTTCTTGGACTTCAGTAAGGCATTTGATAAAGTAGATCACAACCTACTACTTATACTCGTATAGGGTTTCCTGCCTGAGCAGGGGGTTGGACTAGATGACCTCCAAGGTCCCTTCCAACTTTTATTATATATTACTAAATGCAAGAGTGAAATCTTTCTAGCAGATGAACTTAAAACATTCCCTCCTGCTAACTTTGGGCTGTTCTTAAGAGTACACAGAAAGAAAGAGGACAACAAACAAACAAACAAACAAACAAACAAACAAACAAACAAACAAACAAACACATTTTTCTTCACTCTGTTTGTTGGCCAGACAAACAGAGTGAGGTATTTCCTTTTTGTGGCTTATTTTAAGCAAACTTTCTAGCAAAATTTAAAATTATTTTCTCTTTGGATTTTAAACAGTTAATAGTCACATTTACCTCACACACAAAGACTTTGACAAACATG
>NW_015390498.1:41760-44816 GCF_001527695.2 Protobothrops mucrosquamatus | reverse complement strand
TGTTAGTCTATGGCAGGGCTTTTCAACCTTTTCACCCATTGTACCACTTTTAGGATATGGCAATATCCGAGTGCCACCAGTCACCTAGCAAGGGGTCAAAAACTTGATGACCAAAAAAAAAAGGAAAAAAGTGATAAAGTACAGGTAGTCCTCGACTTACAACAGTTCGCTTAGTGACTGTTCGAAAAAAGTGCCCCCCAAGCCACAGCCGAGCAAGACAGCGCCCGGTGGCGCTCTTCCTCCTGTCCCAGATTTTCATTGTGAGCATTTCTGTTGATGATTGGCAGCGGGGGTGGGGTGGGGGGTGTTTGGTTTTTCTTCCCCCCGACTGCTGGGTGGTTGCAGCAGGTTTTGGTCACTTCACATGACCATGGGACACTGTGACCGTCATAAATATGAATCAGTTGCCAAGCATCTGAATGTAAATCACAAGTCCCTGGAGATGCTGCAACATTCCAGCTGATCGGCGCTTCTTCTGGGCTCGGCAGAAGTGTCAGGATCAGCGCCGAGCTCCAGCTGGAGCCTGGCGTTGATCCTGGCGCTTCCACTGAGCCCTGACAGCCCCGAAGAAGCACCGATCAGCTGGAAAGCAACACTGATCCTGGTGCTTCCGCTGAGCCCTGACAGCCCTGCAGCTCCAGCCATCTCTCGCTCAGGCTTGTGTGGTGCTGCCACCGGTTCAGCTCATTCCCCTCCCCCGCTACCACTTTTCTAGGATGGTCGCGTACCACCTTCCAGGTGCCAATGTACCACAGGTGGTACCCGTACCACTGGTTGAAAAGCCCTGGACTAGAGGACCTCTAATATCCCATCCAACTCTGATATTTTGTTTGTGCATGTGTGGCATGCTTCAGTGATTTATCCTTAATAATGCATTTGAGGGTATTCTTGTCAAAGGAACAATCTTATGATGTTTTATTTAACATCTGATAAATATGTGTCTTTGGGACTACTTGCTACTGCAAAAAAAAAGATGATTAATTGCTGCATACTGTGTGTGTCCAATTTGTTTTCCTTTTCCTTAGAGCCAAGAAGGGGAAGGAAAATCTTTATAGAAAACCAATTTGGTTTCAGGGTTATAGCCACAGGCTGCAAGGCTGGATTTGAGTTCAAATCCTGCTTTAGCCATGAGGGTTGGCTGAGTGTTTTGGGGCTGGTACATTTTTGTTCAGCCCTAGGAGGGAGGTTTTGGTAAGCCACTTCTGTAAATGTTATGGCAATTTTACTCCTGAGGGCTGTTACAAGCAAAAGTTTTGTATAAATTTTTACTCTGTCTGGTTTGGGGAAGGGGGAGACAATCTTTTGTCTTCTTAGCTATCCTGGTGTTTTTTGATGTGCTGCCACAAGAGTGATTTGAATGTTATTTGCCTGAGACAAAAGGCATTCCAGAAATGTTGGCCCAATGCTAATTGGTGAGCCTATGTGCTTTACCTTTTAAAATCCTGAATGTGTTATTTACAATAAGTTTATTGAGTTATATTTTTGTAATATGGTATCTAATCAGGGTGAAAGGGAGAGGAGAAAGAAAAATGTGACAATTTTTGATAGTGTTGTAATCAGTGCTCAGTCATTACAGGGTGCAAATAATGGCCGCTCACACGCAGCAGTTTATTCTTTTTATACAGTATTACAAGCAGGAAAAGGTTTAACATGACAACAGCCCAGCAACAGCACTTCATTGGTTAATCTCCTTACCAATGCCTAAGGACAGGGAGCAAGAGGCCAGAAAGAGGGAAAAGTGGGCCATAGCACGTTGTTGATCCGAGCTGTTATCAGACAAGCAAGGTCACACAGAGCTACGCACTTTCACATCGCTATGGAGATGTGAGAGGAGAAGTTAGATGCAGAGAGGANAACACATTTTTCTTCACTCTGTTTGTTGGCCAGACAAACAGAGTGAGGTATTTCCTTTTTGTGGCTTATTTTAAGCAAACTTTCTAGCAAAATTTAAAATTATTTTCTCTTTGGATTTTAAACAGTTAATAGTCACATTTACCTCACACACAAAGACTTTGACAAACATGTATACACAAAGACAAGGAAAACAGAGAAAAAAAACAGAAGTCTTAGTTTTACACATTCTAGTCATTCCCACCTTAAGTTTCAGATAGCTCAAATTAGGGAAGGCACACATTTTAAACATACCACGTGGTTGCACAGAGAGAGAGATATATAAAGAAAGAAAGAAAGAATCACTATCTTATTTTCCCTTTTAAGTACCTTTATTTAGCCAAATTGGTTTCCCAGTTTCATCCTTCAGCAAAGCCCACTCATTACAAATTTTCCTAGCTCGTTTCTTCCAGGACAGGCACTCAGCCTCTCATCCCACACCACGAGCAAATCTCTAATTGGTTACCTAATTTCAACCCTCGAACTGCAGCTACCATGTTCCCCTTCCGATGTGGGGTCCAAACTTACTTGCTCAGTCGGGTTCCTTTCTTTTTCTCCCAGCAGCACTTCCCAGCCGCTCTTAGCGACAACAAACCTGCCGCCCCGCCTCAATTTTTGGGCACTAAAAAATTGCCCAGGAAGGACTCCGGTCCCTACACAGAGTAAGTGGCCCTTCCAGTTTAGGGACTCCCCTTGGTTTTGCGGACCTCAAAAATACATTGTCCGAGGAGGACCTGCACACAGGTACCCGGCCTCCGTTCCCACACCGCCTATCAGTTTTACAGACTTAGGAGTCTGCTGAGGACCTATGCTTTTTGCACTTGAGTACGGGCCCCTCATATGGGTGGGCTTTGCTTAAAGGGCCTTACCAGCTGGTTGCCCAAATCCAATTGTCTCATTCACTCATTCCATTCCATTTTCATACAGCCTCTCTCTTTGCCCTAACAAAAGGTTCTGCGCTCTAACCAACCCCCATGCTTTCCAGGTTCTGCCAATTAAACAGATCCTTTCTGCGGCTAGGAAAGACCAGAAGGAGCAAAATCCAATTGTGATTGGGAAAAAAGGGTCTTCTCACTCACACACACAGACATACACACATTTTCTTTGTTCCCCTGAGCTTTAAACTTAAAATTTAGAGGTACTCACCTTCACCTTCTTTCCAAAGC
>NW_015390498.1:9284-35413 GCF_001527695.2 Protobothrops mucrosquamatus | reverse complement strand
TTATGGGATAGCCCAAAGGGCTACAGAGGGATGTTTGATATGTAAAAGGGTTAATAAAGGGTTAAGGCTCCCAAAGGAGGGAGACAAATAGCTAAATGTAGAACAAGTACTGGGGTCTCTGTCTTCTCTTTGACAGGAAGGCTTGGTAGCGCAAACAACTCCTTTGGAATTTCCAGTCCATAAGATCCAGCCGGGACAGTGGGTGCTGACAACCAAAGAAGGGAAGTTCCTTATATTGAATCTGCTGTCCGGAGGGCTGAGACGGGTTGGACTCACTACACACGAGCAAAGGTGGTGACTGGACCTGAAAGAGGTTGGATGGTCATTCCAGGACAAGGACTGAAAGCCACGTTTAAAAGGACTTGAATGGGTAGTGGACCCAAACCCCTACCTATTTTGAATATCTATTAGAATTTCAGGTGACCCCAGATGAAGAACAAAAATGTTGGTGGCGACTCATGAGAGAAGTAAAAGTGGTTTGTTACAAATAAAATGAATAACTAAGACAGAAGTCATACCATTAGAAACTGAAAACGTAGAATTGTAAGTTGTAAGAATTAGGTGGTAAATGTATATCTTTTGTTAGTATCACTGTGATTGTTGTAGCCGTTATTACTGTTGTAACTGTGGATCAATTTGTGGATGTGAAATACTGTGTAATAATCATGAGGGGTGGATTCTACTTCTAATATTACTGAAGACAACACACCAGAACAGCCTGGGAAATAAAGGTAGGGATTTAAAGGTAGATGACAATCATGAAGCAGAATGGATATTGCAAAAGGAATCAGAAAAGTGGCTAAAGCTCCTGAACAAAAGTATGAAAATATGTGGAGTGATTGGGGTTGGTTAACTAATTGGTTTCCCAACACTGAATGGTTAAGACAAATGTTTCTTGGCCTAAATTTTTGGGTGGTTATAGGACATGTGTTGTGCATGTCTGCAATGTATTCCTTTATGTGGATCTACTTTAACCAAAACTGTAGGAAAAGCTTTTAGGAAAGTCTTAGGAAAAGAAGAAGTTATACAGTTAATGGTTATAAGATTTTCTAAGTATGATAATGAAGACCTTTCAGTGTAATAAAAATCAAAAGGGGGGATTTGATAGAAGTAAAAGAAAGATCTTCAAAATTTAAAATTGAAAGAGAAATTTAAAATTTAAAGGAAATATGTAGGCAAAAATAGCTGGGTCTTAAGAGTGGGAAAAGGAAAAAGAAAACATCTGTAACAGAAGATAACTAGCAAAACAGGAAAGAACCTATTTTTCTAAGAAGTCATAAAAAAGGGGGCTAGAACTCAGGCAACTGAGCATGCGCAATTAATTGATTAATATTAACTGACACACCTTGCATAAATTATCTCCTAATTTTAATGTACATGTGATGTATGATTTAGTATGTAGCAAGAAATATGTAGGAGGCGGTCGGAAAGAGTGTAACCTCATAGTACCTCAGCCAATGGGGAAAGAGGAGGGATGTGGCGGCCGGGACAAGGGATGTATAAAGAAGGAAATATTTTGGGTTAAAACTTTGGAGAGAACCAAGCTTTGATAGCTTCTCTCCCCGCTTATTGCAATAAATGAAACAAAAGGCCTTCACTGTGTCTTGGCTGGTTATTGGTCAGGCGAGCTTGCCTCTGGTCACGAAGGAAAGTAGCCAGGAGCACATAACAGCTGGCTGAACACAGTAAGGATTTCCGCAAAGAAAGCCTGGAAGCTACAAACCCGATGCGCAGAAAGCAAAGCAAAAATAACCGAAGGGGGGGGAAGGGAAGCACCTGCTCATTTGCATTTGGCAGCTACACACTTCAGATCGACTCTTGTGTTCAAACTGCCTCTGGCCTAACAAGGGAAAAGTGTTTTCCGCTTAAAGCAGGCTCTCAACTCTTGCGGTCATCATTTTTGCTCCGGGCAAACCGGCCCACCCCGCGCTCATGGGTGAAGATGGGGGAGAAGGGAGAGGCAATTTTGGAAAGGCATTTTTGGAAGGCGCGCTCCTTTTTTGCTGGCCGCCAGATGGCGCCCCTGGAATCTGGTCGGCGGGGAAACAAGCTGGTTGGACACTTGATCTCTCCCAGGTGAGCTGGCCCTGGTCTCCCTTCACTGCCTGCCTTTGTTCCCCGGGCCAGTTCGTCTCCCTTGGCAACACGATCCTATCTTCTGCAAAGCGGGAACATGGGCACTGGTTGCAGGCAGCAATGACCTAGAAAGCCAGCTTCGCCCGTGCCTCCCAGCGGCCTCCTTCTTTCACCCCTTTCAGCCAGCGGTGGTTTCAAGTAACCTCCCTCTGGGAACTGACCCAGGTCACCCTGGCCTCCCTGTCAACCTGGGTGATTCACCCAGGACTACTATCTTGGTTTGGCAGGGCTTCAGAGATGCTGTGCGGAGCAGCTGGGCTGGAGTGTTGGACTCAACAAGGAGCAATCCCAAATTTGGATTTTTTCAGTTGAACTCCGAAGTGAAGTGAATTGGAGGAGCTACACTTTTTTCTAGGTTACCTACCTCACAGGAGTGTTGTGAGGACAAGTGAAGGGATGGGAAACCTTCTGCTGTTCCATGAGCACTTTGGAGAATGATAATGAAGATCTTTACTCTTATTGCTCTGATTACAATTTCAAACATAGTCCAGCAAATGTACAAAAGCAAGAGTGACATGTAAATGCAGGTAGTCCTCAACTTACAACAGTTTGTTTAGTGACGACACTGAAAAAAGTGACTTTTGACGCAGTATTCCCATGGTCATGTGATCAAAATTCAAACGCTTGTCAGTTGACTCATATTTATTACGGTTGCTGTGTCCTGGGCTCGTGATCACTTTTTGCGATCTCCGGACAAGCAAAGACAATGGAGAAGCCAGATTTACTTAACAACCGTATTATACTAACTTAACAACTGCAGTGATTCACTTAACTGTGAAAATGGGACAAAACTCACTTAACAACTGTCTTGCTTAGCAACAGAAATTTTGGGCTCCATTGTGTTCATAAGTCAAGGACTACCTGTCCTGCATTCAATTCACCCATGTTTTAGATAACCAGTGTTAGAGAGTTTTTCAGGAAAAAATTGTATTATTTATTTGTTGTTGATTTATTTATTATTTCTTCTAATAATAAATGAGGACATTATTTTTAGGCCCTCAAGGTGATATACGTAGTTTATCCTCTGATTGTTCCCCACAACAACTCTGTGAGGTTGCTTGGACTGAGACCCAAATACTAACTCAAATCAGTGCATTTATAAACTACTTTATCTCCCTACTGCACAGCTGTTGTACAGGGATAATGAGAACATCTGGAATTTTGACGGCATGTTGTGGGCATGCTCACAAAATGGCTGCTATAGACAAAATAGCTGCAGAAGATAACATGGTTGGTCACATCAATTTATGGAAAAGCAAGCTAATGAATTTAAATCAGAAACACAATTGCTATGTTTGTATAATAAGCTTTGTTCAATGAAATAGAATCATTATGTCTTAATAAAATGCTCCCTCTCATACAACATACCAACACAATAGCTGGATTACCACAGCATTTAAACCACAAAACTAATTTGATGGACTTTAGGTGACACAGTATACTAATATGTGAATGGCTCATTTGTGGTTCATTATACTGTATTAATCCAGTCATAGTCTGTTGCCATTTGTCTGAAGATGAAGGATATGCCAATGCTATAATACATGCATATTCTTAAAGACTCTGCATATGCAAAGTACTATCTATATACCTCTGAATGACTGTAAAGATAATCAAAATGTGTTGAGAATGCAATAATTTGAAAAATGAAGCAAATAATAGCCTTGAAAACATTTTTAAAGGGAAATTAAGCAGTGGCTGAGGAGGAAACAAGCAGATTTGTTCAAAGAGACATCAACTTTTCCAGTGTCTTCATTAGCTAGTTTAAGTTTGTAATTGGGTCAGTTTCAAAGAAGAACATGCATAAAATAAAAGTAGGCAAAGTTTTGTGGGCTATTCTTTTAGCTTTTATTTTTGGAGGACTTTGTTCATTTTAATTGTATGAAGCCTGTTTAGTTTGGTGTTTTTGCACTTTTTACCTAAAAATGGTAGAAGTTGCACTGTTGATTTTCAGCAAGAGGGGGCTCCATGATCCATAAAAAGGGGCTTGATACTGGAAAATGCCAACCCCAGTTAAACTATATAAAAAGTGTCATTTCCTTCACACTATAGCTAGTGTTGAATCCTACATAACTGGATTAGCAGATCAGAGGGCATGTCCTCTATTATAACACATATAAAACAGCTCTCATAGGTTAAACTGACAAGCCATCTAGTCTGCTGGATCACACCATGCTCAGCTGGATACTTCTTGAAGAATATCAAAGCAGCAATAATCTGCTGTTTCCCCTTGACCAGCAACTGCTGCTCAGCACTAGAGCACTTTTGGTGTTATATCCAAAAAACTGGGTTTTTTCTCACACATGCTCCAAAACATCTTTTGGAGATCAAATCCAATGCACTACACAGCACTATACTGCCTGTGCATTTGCAGAATGTATTTAACAGCTCTCAATAGGATTAAGGTGAAGGTATTAGTTTTTTTTTTAAACTGAGAAAATAAGCATGTGAATAGTGATGAGAAGACATGTTCAAACCCTAGTAGAGGGTTCAAACCCTAGCACAGATATTTTTACGCCTTGATTCCTGTTGTGTACTTCGTTCACGAGCGAGTAATGAAGACACATGGCGATGTTAAACAAAACGCTTTATTCTCTTCCACAACAACTGAGCAAAAGCAAAAGGCACGCAAGCCTTTTTATATGGCCCGAAACCCGTACAGTGTCAACCAATAGGAACAGAGCGTTTCGTGCCTTGCGCATGCGCACAAGGCCGGCGCCACTCTGTCTGGTCCCGGGCAGCTTTTGGAATGCCCGGGACCAATGCAACGTCCCAAGCCTGCTTTTGCAGGCTCAGGACACAACACCCCTCCCCCCTAGATGGAGCATACTTCACGTACACACGTGTGTGTTGTGCAATGGGAAGAGTGGCATACAGTTGCATTATTCAAATGCAAAAAGTGTGGAATACACGAAGCTGCCCGCAGGCAAACCCCTTTCCCTATTTATTATTGGGAATAAATGTATCCGAAATCAATAAACTAATACAGATAACCCGCTCACGAGTTATTCCCTTTAATCAGAGGTCTCCTGAGCCGGTCCTCATGAGTTGACAGCAACCTCACAAAATCTCTCAGATGTTTGGATGGGCACTTTGCCCGCTGCGACCTCCGAAAGGCCGTAGAGATTGCCTGGCCTGCCTGCTCGCCCACCAGGCTAGGCAGGCCAAGATGTTGTTGCTCTGAGTTCCCAGGTGACCCTGGTGAGGGTGCCTGGCCTACCTGCTCACCTACCAGGCTAGGCAGGCCAGGACTTTGCTGCCCCAAATACCCGGTTGACCCACCCAGCTGCTGGCTGGCTGGACCCTCTAAGTCCAAGCCAGCATACCTTGGAGGGGTGGAAGTCCCCGGGTCCACAATGGACCCCTCTTGGGAACACTGTCCCTCGAGCCCAAGGCCAGCAGATGGAGAATCTGGGTAGCGGAAGTGCCCCAGTACTCAGTGGCCCCCAAGCACGAGTCAAAGGTGCCCGAGTCAGGAGTCACTCCCATGGCAACCCCCTTTGCTGGTGACTTCCTTTTGGGAGCAATTGCTGAATTAGGCAAGCGCCCCTGGTGGAGTTCCTTTTCTCTTGCTGTTTGTGATTTGTGTGGATACCCCCGGTCAGTCTCCCTGTCTGGAGCACTATCTGTCATATGTGAATACTGTGGATACCCCCGGTGTGACTCCCTGTCTGGAGTAAGCATGGATGTGTGGGATGACCCCCTATCCAGTGAATTCCTATTTGGAGCACTTGCGGAACCTTGGGATGAATCCCAAACAGCCTCTGTAGCAGCTAGTGAGGGCCTGTTAGGCCTGGAAAACTGTGGCCCAGAATGCATGTTATGGTCCTCCTCCCCCCCCCTTGCCAGAGCAGAGCCAGGAGCGGAAGGGTGAGAGTCCAGTCTCCAACGCAGTTGGTCTATGTGCCTGCGAAGAACGCGGCCGTCCCCCAAGACAACTTCGTAGGACAACGGCCCGGAGACCTTGCAGACCACAGCTGTGACCCAGAGATGTCCAGGCCCATAGTTTCTTGCCCAAACCAGATCGCCCACCTGGAGTCTCCTAGGTGCCTGCGGTTGTGACACCTGTGAAGCCATCCGGTCAGGGTGCAGCCTGTCCAGTTTAGTAATGAGGCGGAGACCCCAGCGGAGTTCAGCAGGGCTCTTCCCTGTAGCTGTGCATGGTGTGGTGCGGTGTGCAAGAAGGAAATCTGCTAACCTGTGATGCCAGTTACCATAAGTCAGTTTCTTGAGAGCATCTTTGGTGGTGCGCACCATTCTCTCTGCCAGTCCGTTGGAGGATGGATGGAAGGGACCCGATGTGGCATGCCGGATCAGATTGGCTTGAAGAAAAACCTGGAACTCAGAAGATGTAAATTGACGGCCATTATCAGAAACCAGAACATCTGGAAGACCGTGTGATGCAAAAATTCCTCTGAACACCTGGATGGTCCTGGCAGTAGTAGTGGAGGAAACAGGAACAACCTCTAGCCACTTGGAATGGCTATCAACAACAACCAGGAAGAATTGCCCCTGAAAGGGCCCAGCATAATCTATATGCACTCTAGACCATGAGGTTTGAGTTTCCTCCCACCTATGTACTGGGGCCTGAGGCATTTCAGGCCGTGACTGTTGGCACACTTGGCACCCATGCACCTGGGCCTCGATGGCTTTATCTAGCCCAGGCCACCAAAGATGGCTGCGTGCAAGCGCTTTCATCCTGACTATACCAGGATGTCCCTCATGCAGAGAGATCAAGATTCTAGATCTCAATGAGGCTGGGATCACTACCCTGCTACCCCATAACAGGCAACCCTTGAAAGTGGATAACTCATGCTTCTTGTGCCAGAAGCTTTGGAACTCAGTATCTGGGCACTTGTCAGGCCATCCTGACAACACCCATGTCAACACGCGTGTAAGCGTGTGATCAGTGGCAGTTTCTGCAGCCACGTCCCTAGCATTGAGGGGAGACTCAGGCAACTCCTGAATGGAAAGAATATTAATGGCTGGAGCAGGATCTGGCTCTAATTGGTTCAGGGGTAATCTGCTCAGGCCATCTGCATGGCCCATTTCTTTTCCAGGTTTGTGAACTAATGTGTACTCATATGCTGACAGGAAAATGGACCATCTCAGCATACGAGGAGAAATGATATGCGGGGTCTGTTTGTTGGTGGTAAACAACCCTAGCAAAGGCTTATGGTCAGTATAGACCGTGAAATGGCGGCCATATAAGGAATCATGAAATTTCTTTATGCCAGCCACTATGGCCAAGGCTTCCCTGTCAATTTGAGCGTAATTTCGCTCTGCAGAAGACAGAGTCCTTGAGTAATAGGCTACAGGGACCTGTGTCCCATCAGCCTTCAGATGGCTAAGTACAGCCCCCACCCCATAAGGAGATGCATCACATGCGATGCACACAGGCAGTTGCTCATTGAAATGCGCTAACACAGCATTAGAAGTGAGCAAGGCCTTAACCTCATTGAAACTCTTTTCATGGACTTTAGTCCACTGCCACAGAGCCTGCTTGTCTAAGAGCCTGTGTAACGGCTCTGCCACTGCAGCTTTATGTGGGAGAAATGCATGATAAAAATTTAATAGTCCCAAGAAGGCTTGCAGCTCACTCTTGGACTTGGGCCTTGGGGCCTGTTGAATAGCTTGTAATTTAGCTTCAGCAGGGTGAATGCCTTGGGCATCAATCCTGAAACCTAAGAAGTCAGTGGAAGTGACTCCTATCTTGCATTTATCCTGCTTTAGCTTAAGGCTTGCTTTTCGAAAACGAAGCAAGACAGTCATTTACCTTTCTGCTAAATTTTGAGATGACTCCCCAGCAATGAGGACATCATCAAAGTAGGGACAGACCCCAGGAATACCTCGAAGTGTGCTCTCCATGACACTTTGGAATATGCCAGGGGCTACATTTACCCCAAATTGCAGTCTCTTGACCTTGAATGCCCCCCTGTGAGTTACAATAGTCTAGGCCTCTGCAGCTGCCTCATCAACAGGTAGCTGTTGATAGGCCTGTGCCAGGTCAAGCTTTGCAAAAATGCGCCCCCCCTTGAGGGAGGCCAGGATGTGACTTACCACAGGCACTGGATAAGCGTGCTGTTGCAGTGCCTTATTCAGTGTACACTTATAGTCTGCACAAATACGTATTTCCCCATTAGCTTTTAGAGGCGTTGCTATGGGGGTTTCCCATGGACTAGAATCCACAGGTTCTAGAATGCCCTGCTGGAGCAATTTGTCCAGCTCAGCATCAATCTTACCCTTGAGGGCAAAAGGTACCCTCCTTGGCTTAACCCTGATGGGCGTGATGGTTGGGTCTAACCTTAGTGAAATGGGAGGCCCCTTGTAGGATCTTAGCTCTGAACTAAACACATCTGCAAACTCCTTGCAGACTTCTGCAAGGCCCAGCGTTTGCAAGCTGTGCAGCCCAGTTACCTGGATTCCCAGAGCCTTGAACCAATCGAGTCCAATAAGACTCGTACGTTCACCCCCAACAACCACCACATCTAGGGACCCTTCAAAATCCTTATACTGTACCTTAAGGGTGGCCTCCCCCTTAACACACACCATAGAATTTTGAAAATCAGTGAGTATTATATTTGATGGCCTGAGTTTAACTCGAAGGCCACTACAGCTACAAATCTTTTTAAAAGTAGTAATTGAAATAATGGAAAGAGCGGACCCTGTGTCCAACTCCATCCGTAAGGGAACCCCTTGCAACCTTACGTTAATGGAAAGTTTCTTCTTAAGGGGCTTGTGTGCCCCTGTTCTTAAAATACTCCTGCGCGATGCGCAGAAACCCACCCTGTTTTGGCTGGGGACCCTGGTACCTTTCTGAAGCAATTCTTCCCGAGGTTGAACCTTCTGGCGACCCAAACAGATGGATGCAATGTGGCCTTGCCTGCCACACGCCCTGCAAATGGCGGAGCGAAACCTGCAGTCAGCTCGCTTGTGGCGTCCTCCGCACCCGAAGCATTGAAGCGATGCTGGGGCCTTGACTGGATGTCCTTTCTGCCTTCTCTCCACTGGCTGATGGAGTCTGTCGACCTCCTCATCAGGATCCTTCTCTGATCCTTCTCGAGCGTCCTCTTGATGGACGGTAGCTGTGTCAGGATTCTTGGCGAGGTGCAAGGCCTTCACAGCCCCGCCTGCTGCTTCCTCAGCTGCCAACTCTCGCAACGCATCTTGGAATGAGACATCTTCTCTTGCAAAAATCTTTTGCTGTAAGTCTCTGCTCCTTAAGCCATAGACAAATCTATCTCGCAGCCTCTCTTCCAGATCCTTGAACTCACACGGTCTGGCTGCTTGCCTTAAGGCTGCAATAAAGTCTGCAGCAGATTCACCCAGCCTCTGGTCTCTCTGCTCAAATGCGTGCCTGCAAGCAATGATGGATAACTTCGTCTGGAAATGCTCCCTCAACATTTTCTTCAAGTCAGCATATGTTACTGACTCCAGAGGTGCAGGGGCCACCAGATTTTCTGCGATGTCAAAAGCTTCTTGTCCACAGGCACACAAAAGAGTTGCTGCCTTCAGGCCATCTTCTCTAATCTGATTTACTCTGAAGTAGTTCTCCACCCGTGCTACGTAGGAATTCCATCTCTCTGGGTGGGAGACATCGAAATCAGTCAAACGGCCAATCTTCGACATCGTAAACTTTACGACCTTCACCACTCGCTTCCTCTGCAGGCTGTGAATTGGGGAAAGGGTTCTTTAGCCGAGCTCAACCTCCAGCGACGCTGTACTGGCAGGCTGGGATGCTGATTCAAACGCTGTCTTCCCCTCTTCAGACTTCCTGGGTAAGTCTTAAATCTTTTCTTTAGCTTGCAAAGGAATCCCACCTTCGTCACCAGTGTTGTGTACTTCGTTCACGAGCGAGTAATGAAGACACATGGCGATGTTAAACAAAACGCTTTATTCTCTTCCACAACAACCGAGCAAAAGCAAAAGGCACGCAGGCCTTTTTATATGGACCGAAACCCGTACAGTGTCAACCAATAGGAACAGAGCGTTTCGCGCCTTGCGCATGCGCACAAGGCCGGCGCCACTCTGTCTGGTCCTGGGCAGCTTTTGGAATGCCCGGGACCAATGCAACATCCCGAGCCTGCTTTTGCAGGCTCAGGACACAACAATTCCAGCCTAATGGAAGACTGCCACTGCATTGGAAAAAAGCTATTCCATTGCCAGGAATGACAGTTTTTCTCCTACTATAAGTAGCCGGTGAGAAAGCCCTGATCCAGATGTTCCACAGGATTATAATTTAAGTAGCTGTGATAAATGGCATTTCAACTGGGCATCTTCAAATGGTAAGACAAGATGAAAAGAGGATTTACCAGAGAGCGATAGAGTACTAGACAATCAAGTAATCAATATTTTCCTAGTGCTCTAAAACTTTGCAGTAGAAAGGCAGAATAGCTTGCTGCAGTGAATAATGACAGAGCAAGATATTTTCAGTAGTAATTTATGCTTAGAATACTTCTGTAACCTGGTGCTCCCAGATGTAATGTTGGACAACTCCATAATGTAATCTCCCAGCCAGTATGGCTGTTGTTTGTATAAAGGAATTTGGGGAGTTAGCAAATTGTGAAGGCTATACTGCAATGGTCAGCTTTGGAAGGCAAGTCAAAATTAAAATCTTCTTTGTTATAAAGTACAGAAGAGACTTCAGATTGTCACTTTCTCTGGTCTAATCTATCTCATAAGGTGATAATTGAAATAACTGAGCCAAGTATATTAGCTCAAATTTAGTGAACAAAGAAACTACTAATATGAATAATAATGAGGGTGAAAATAATTAAGGATTTTAGGTTTTAAAATGTTACAAAAATATTTATTGCTTTCATGCTTGAAATATTGATCTCTTCCCTTGAGATTTCCTCCGTTACTTTGATCGCTCATTCCCCTCCATAACCCCGACAAAATGCAGTGCCTGTATTTTCTGCGTTGCATGAGAAAAGCACATTTTCCTTCCCCCATCCTTACCACTTTCTACAGAGGGACGATCGAGAGCATCCTGTCATACAGCATTACAGTCTGGTTTGGAAGCATCACTGCTTCAGACAGGAAGGTGGTGCAGAGAGTGGTGAGAATGGCTGAAAAAATTATTGGCAGTTCCCTCCCTTCCATCCAGGACTTAGTACATAAGCATTGCTTGAGCAGGATCCGGAAGATTGTCTGGGACACTACACATCCTCTTCACGATCTGTTTTCCTTGTTACCTTCTGGGAGGAGGCTTCGTGGTATCCGAAGCAGAACATCCAGATTTGGTCACAGTTTCGTTCCATACAGTGTTAACCTTGTGAACTCTAAAGCTTCCTCTTTCCGTAATGTATTCAAGATGGTCAGTGATTAATATTTATATTTATATGTTATTTATATGTAAGGGTGTAAGTCTATACGTATGTTATTTATAGTATGTTTAAATGTGTGTTGTGTATGTGTACACTTGAGAGCAAGCAACTAAATTTCATTTTTAATGTGTGCCATTGTGCCCACAGTAAAAAAATGTCAATAAAGGTTATCTATCTATCTATCTATCTATCTATCTATCTATCTATCTATCTATCTATCTATCTATCTATCTATCTATCTATCTATCTATCTATCTATCTATCTAATCTAATCTTGAATTTTCCAGTGCAAAAATCCAGATGCCTCTTCGTATAGTACAGACAAGTACTATGGGTTAACTATAGGGAGCCCCATTTTTTTTTCCACTTGTTCCACAAGGAAAAAATAAACGGCCATCTAGGGGTTAGAAGGCAACTCCTTCTACAGCTATGCTTGGCAAAAAATTAATCTCCTGTTTATCAACTGCAGTTGCCACCTTATCAACTCTTTTCAGAGTTATGTGTGGTCAGCGTCTTATCAGTCTTGGGCAACATGACTCATTTTGAACTGGAGATAGAAAACTCCCGTTAGACTACCCGATTACTTTATTTGACTGTCTTAGGCTTGCCTTATGAGAGTCATATCTGGGGATGTGACAGTTTACATACCACACAGTCTGGTACACGCTTAACTCAGAAATAAGCCCTTTGTGTTCAATGAGATTTAGGATTAGGGTTGATCTGGGTGACCAATTGCCCCTGCAAGGACAGGTGTCAACGTTCCGACTAATGGAACACTTCAAGGAAATTCCAGGCACATTTATTCTGAAAAAGTCTGTAATCATGGACACATTATCGGCACATATTGAATGGATGCCAGAATCTGAATTTCTCTTGCTTGCGTCTAACTTTTCTTGCTAAACCCCTCTCTTATTTTGCAGTCATAAGTCACATCTTCCAATTAGCCCGGAGGGCAAAGATTCACTTCGTTCCTTTTCCCGGGCTTTCCTTATAAATCTCCTCCCTTTCTCTGTCATCTGAATTAACTCTAAAAATACCAGACAGTTCTGTATATCTTGTCAAAGCAATAATATCCTATATTAACAGCGTTGACATCCGCCCCCCCCTTACAAAAAGGACAGATCCTATAATGTAAACAAAAGCATATGTTAATGACTAGTTTTCGGTTTGTTGGGGTATTTCGCATGAAACCTTTTGACGAGCCTGTCAGCTTTCACCTCACTGGATTTCACCCAGGTAGCTTCAGACAACGGGTATCCCTTCCATTGTACTAGGTACTGCAATTTCCCTTTAAAGATTCTAGAGTCAAGAATACGTTTCACTTCATAGTGGGTCTGTCCCGCAACTACGAGGGGCCTAGGTGCCTTCTTCGGGGGAGGTCTTAAAGTGGAGCCCCGATAAGGTTTCAACAAGCTGCAATGGAAGACTGGGTGAATTTTCCCTAAAAGTCTAGGGAGTTTTAGTTCTACGGTGACCGGATTGATGATCCTTACTATGGGGAAAGGGCCCAAGAATTGGGCAATTTGAGGTGTAAATATTTAGTTGACAAATAAACCTTTTCCCCAACTTGGAATGTTCTTTGGGGAGCCCTCTTTCTATCAGCCTGCTTTTTATAGGTTTCAAAAGTCTTCTTTAAAGCAGTTTTTGCGTTTCTCCAAACTTCTTCCCACCCCCTCACCCATTGGTCAAGTGTCTGGGAAGCGGAGGGCACCTGAGGGTATTCAGGTATTGGGCTGAACTCTTTTCCTGTGGCCACTCTGAAAGGCGTGTAGCCGGTGCTGCTGTGCACAGAATTATTGTACGCCACCTCCGCAAAAGGGAGGAGATCAGTCCAGTTCGTCTGTTGGTAAGAAACGTAACATCTAAGATATTGCTCCACCATTTTGTTAGCGGATTCTGCAGCCCCATTGGTGGCTGGATGAAAAGCAGATGATAAACCTTGAGATGATCCAATTAATTTAAGAAAACTCCTCCAAAACTTTGCTGTGAACTGCACCCCCCTGTCCGAAATTATTCACTTAGGGGCGCCATGCAGCCGGTAGATATGTTTCAGGAACAATTTGGTCCATCGTTGGGCAGATGGGAGTCCTTTGCAGGCGATGAAATGAGCCTGCTTCGAGAACAGGTCTATCACAGTCCAGATGACAGTATTTCCTCTACTTTCAGGTAGGTCTACTATAAAGTCCATAGCTATTTCTTCCCAGGGTTGAGAAGGGTCTGCCACCGGCTGCAGTAACCCGGGGGTTTGCCCTGGGATTCTTTTCATTGTGGCACATACAGTACAACTTTTTACATAGTTTTCCACATCCCGTTTCAGCCCCGGCCACCAAAATTGCCAGTGGGTGAGGTGTAGGGTTTTCAAATATCCAAAGTGTCCAGCCTGTTTTACATCATGGCTGTGTTTGAGAGCATTAAGACGGAGGGCTTTGTGGGGGTGATTGTTGTTCGGGTTGCTCTGTCTGCTGCTCGGATTCAGGTGGGGGAGGCTTCTTATAGCGGGCGAGCTGAACGTCTAGCTTCACCGCTGCCTGGTACCATTCTCGCAGCTGATCAGGTACTGCTCGATAGATGCAGGCCTGAGAGAGGTGATCATCTAATCCCTCTGGCCACCCCTCTATTCGACCTGCTATCTTGCGAAACTCTCGCACGTACTCCAGGGCAGGCCTGCCGGCTTGTTTTATTTTGTGGATTTGTTCTCTTGCTTTTAGGCCAAGGGATGGATCCTCAAATCTTTCTTTCAGATCTAGGAGGAAGAGATAGGGGTCCTCCAATTCTGGGGCTTGCTCATTATATAAATTGTTCAGCCATTTGGATGCTTCTCCCTCTAGGCTGGATGCAATCACATCGACCATGGTCCCTGGGTCTGGGTAGAGATAGGACCAGCGATTCAAGTGAGAACGCACTTGGTTGAGGAAAAAAATCAGCTTCTCTGGGTCCCCATCGAAGGTTGCTCTGAAAAGTGGTGCAATTATATGCTGTTGGGGCCCCCACAATGGCTGTTGCTGCTGGCCCCATCCTGGCTGCAGATTTATGCCCAGGGGTTGCACGTTTGGGGTCTGTGGCCAATCTCCTTGCTGCTGGCCCCATCCTGGCTTCTGTACCACCCCAAGCTGTTGCAAGGCCTCTATTAGCTGTGGCAAGTTCAGAGATCGTGGACCATCTACCTGCTGGGTTTGCCAATCTCCCCATTGCTGCAGAGGCCTCAGACTGGGATTCCCTCTCTCTTCAGGGCTGGAGTCCCTGGCAGGGGAAGACAGGATCTGAAAGGCTTTCTGATCTGCAATGGAGGGGCTGCAAGCTTCCCTCTGCAGGAGTGGATTTCTGTCTCTCTCCTCTGGGGTTTGAAATATTTCCAGTAACTCACCCAGGCTTTGAGTGGCAGTTTGTTCATTCTCCGTCCACCGATTTGCATTTGTCTGCCAAAATTCATCTTCCCACAGCATGCTGTCTGTTACTTCCCCCTCTGGGTTATCAGCAGCTGCCGAGCTGTATTCAACAAACTCCCGTTTATCATGATAGATTGTCCTCCTCCTGAACTTTGTTACTCTCACTCCAGCCTAGGAGAAAGAGGTGGGGGTAATGCATCTCCAGTTGTTTGAAAAGGTTTAAGATTCTGGCATGATGTCAACGTTCCGACTAATGGAACACTTCAAGGAAATTCCAGGCATATTTATTCTGAAAAAGTCTGTAATCATGGACACATTATTGGCACATATTGAATGGATGCCAGAATCTGAATTTCTCTTGCTTGCGTCTAACTTTTCTTGCTAAACCCCTCCCTTATTTTGCAGTCATAAGTCACATCTTCCAATTAGCCTGGAGGGCAAAGATTCACTTCGTTCCTTTTCCCGGGCTTTCCTTATAAATCTCCTCCCTTTCTCTGTCATCTGAATTAACTCTAAAAATACCAGACAGTTCTGTATATCTTGTCAAAGCAATAATATCCTATATTAACAGCGTTGACAACAGGAGTGCGTGGTGTCAGCCTCTGCTCTCCCCCCCCATCCACCCACTGGGGAGGCAACCTCTGTCAACTTTTTTTTGCTACATATGAAAATTTTTATCTGCTTGTTCCAAGACAAGTGGCACTTCCCACATTGCCTGCTGCACTACATTTCATTTTCTCCCTTCCAATCCACTACTATGGCAAGGATAGCCCCTCCCTCTGGTCACTGGTTGTTGTTGTTTTCCTCCTTATCCTGGGCTGTTAGGCTCTGCCCTCTTCTGAAGGGATTTTGATCAGTGAAATGCAGGAACCTTTTTTTTTTTTTAATGTTCACTAGCAGGCATTCCTTCCCTTCCCTCTCTCCCTTGCCAGGTTCATTGATGAAATGGTGGGTTTTAAAAGGTGGAATGGACAAGAGTTCTGCCAGACTACTGCAGGTTCTTACAGCTCACAGCTGAAAATATTCAAATGCATTATTAAAAAGCTACAATCCATATTACAGAATACAGAATAACAGAGTTGGAAGGGACCTTGGGGGTCATCTAGTCCAACCCCCTGCTCAGGCAGGAAGCCCTATACCATTTCAGACAAATAGCTGTCCAATCTCTTCTTAAAAACTTACAGTGTTGGAACATTCACATCAGAACATTAGACAACGACACTGCGTTTTCTCAGGTGGCAGTTGGCATTCAGATTCTCACAAAGAACAAGAAACAACAGAATAGTGATGCTAACATGGAAAACAGAATTTGCCGCTGACCCAGATGTTTATTTTGTCCCCACATCAATTTCAGCAGCACTGTGCAGGCTCCTACACATACACATGTAAGATGAGACATGCCTTCATGTGCACTTCTTCTAATGTGATACATGTGATACATAATGTGATACAGATTCTACGTAGAACAAATGGGACACACTTTTTGCAAAAGAATGAATGGACACAAGTTTAACATCAGGAGTCAAAACAAGGACAAAGTTATATCACAGCATTTCAATCTCTGTGCCAGACCTTACAATGACCATCTTGAGGGGGGGAAAGAGACTAACAGCACCAGTCAGCAAAAGACTGCTGACTCAAAGGTTTCAGACAATCTCAGAAGATTTCAACAAACAAAAAGGGGTTTTAACACTTTATAAGTGTTAGTTGATAAGATATGTATACTTTGTCTCACAAACAACCCGCCTCTGCATAGCTAACCTGTTGTCCCCTCACTCCCACCCCCTACCATGCCTTATCCCAATTTAAAATCAGTCTAGTGCTCAGTGCATCTAATAAAATGAGTTGCAGCTCTTGAAAGTTAGTGCCTCTCAATAAAATTTGTTGGTCAGAAAGAATATTGCCAATTTCTTGTAGCCAAAGCTCAAGAATATTGCTAGTTTCTTAAAGCCCAAGGGACAGAAATAATAGAAAAATAGTGCTCTAGTCTGGTCTGATTTCTTTTTTTAACCAATAGATTCACTGGATAGAAAAGAGTGATGTATGAGAGAAAGTCAATAGAGGGAGATGTGGATTAAAGTCTACATATCCTGAGAGACCTACCCACAAAAAGGAAAGCATTTAACACTTGTTTTCGCAGAACAAGTAGAAGAGGTTGTGGTAAGAAAAGTCTTCATCCTGGTTCATCCAAGCCGGGGATAAATAAACAACATGGCGACTGCTTTGGGAAGAAGGTTGCAGTTTATTGAAGAGCCAGACTGAAAGATGGTTCTGGCAGGAAGGAGGAGAGAAATCAAGGACTGAGCACATGTGGAATAGGTTTTTATACCCTCTGAAAGCCTTTTGTTTGGAATAGTTTCCTGTTCCTGTGGCATGAACTTTGAGGATATTTCACTTAGCAACAGAAATTTTGGGCTCAATTGTGATCCTAAGTCGAGGACTACCTGTACTTGCGTATCCCCAGCTGCTCTTATTCTGGGAGTTCAAGTCCACATTCTGGAGAGTGCTCAGGTTGGGGGTGCTGGGCTAAGACTTTTGTCACATTTACATCCTAAATTTACCTGCTGAAACCCAAACAATTTTCTCATGATGGGCAATGGCAACAATACTCAATGTTAGCGTGAGACCCGGTTTGGTGTAGTGGTTAAGGTATCAGGCTAGAAACTGGGAGATTGCGAGCTCTAGTCCCACCTTAGGCATGACTTTGAGCCAGTTGCTCGCTCTCTCAGCCCAAGGAAGGAGGCAATGGCAAACTGCTTCTGAAATCTTGCCAAGAAAACTGCAGGGACCCGTCCAGGCGGTCACCAGGAGTCAAACTGACTCGAAAGCACAACAACAATGAAATATTTGAATATCCCAAGTCTGTATCTCCACCCAACCTACTGGGCAACCTGGCAAGATCTCTCTTTCAGCCTCATCTACTTTATAACATTTCCTTGAGGATAAAACGAGAAGCACTGAACCTCACGTTTTTTGGCAGAAGAGAAGATTAACATCAAAACTAAAAGCCATTTTCTTTATCTTCTCCAATTCCAAAGCATGGGGTTAGACCAAGTCATTTTATTGCTGAAAGCAGACTAGAAAATTCAATCTCTACTAATTCAAGTGTGTAGCACTTGTGGCATTGTGGGATTTGAGGCAAGAAATCTCTAAGTGCTTCACTTCCCTGGCAGTAAAAACACAACCGCTAGTTAAACAATTAACCGTGTGCTGTCGTTTCTTGGCATCTAAAATCAGTTGCTTAAAACTGCTGCATTAGTGGTAGATTTAGCCTGGCTTAAAATCTTTCCCCCCAAACCCCCAACTATTCAGTTCTGTACTATATTTTCCTTTTCTCGGTATTTAATCTTTCTCCCATCTTCTCTCAGCAATCACCCAGTTCTGTGATATCTATGTGCAGGACTCCAGTCTTCAACACTTAAGTTCCTGCTTTAACCCCATCACTGTTGCCAACTTCTTTCCTTCAAGTTGCTTCTGGTGTGTCCCTTCCTGCCTATCCTCAACTTTAGCCAATTCCTAGTTCTCTAGCTTGACTTTGCTCCTTGAATTTGCTTTGCACTTGCAGGATCAGCAGTTTCCTGAGAATCAAGCTATTTTGTGCATGCTAGCTCTATTGCTATTCCTGCGTATCATCACTTTATGCGGGTACCTCTGCTTGGTCAGACTGAGGGAAGTCAGAGCCCCAGAGAAGGAAATATTAAAAAGGCAGAAAAATATTTTTCCTCAAAAAGGATTTTTAAAACCAAAAACCAAACCTGGCATCATCTCTTTGCCCCAAGCAGGAACCAGCCCTATACAAATGCAGATGTAAGACCATCAGGAAGGTTGGAGCCAGGAAACTCAAGAAAGACAAAAGAAACTCTTAAGAGTCATTAGCCCCATCCCCAGGGAAGCAGATGACTTTTGGAACATAATAGGACTAACCATTACCATCAAGTAATACCAGAGAGGCACACCTGGGCTCAGGTCAGAATACGTGACACAGGAAATAGCCTCAAAGTTCATGCCACAGGAACAGGAAAACTTCCAAACAAAAAGCTAGAGAGGGTATAAAAAGCTACTGGCCATGTGCTCAGGGTCTCTTCTTCTCTCCTCTGCTCTTTCCTGAAGAACCATCTTTCTGCTTCTGCAATAAACTGTAACCATCTTCCCAAAGCAGTCGCCATGTTGCTTATTTAATAATAATAATAATGATAATATTCCCGGCTTGGATGAACCAGGATGAAGACTTACTTCTGACAGTCAGTAGTATGACTTTAGTGAATATATATGTTGGGGGGAAACCTAAATTCTTCCAAGAACTAGCCTTGCCTTAAGGCAATGGATTCCTGTGGTTTTGCTACATACTGTACTCTAGTATCTTCATCAGGAATGTACATAGTTCCTTGGGGCAATGTGATTGCTTATCTTCTTTTGCTCCTGCTTCCTCCATACTACAGTTCTGAAGCCGTAATTGGTAGAATTATCTCTCTGAGAAAGGCTTGTTGAATGAAACATCTGGGTGAGATGCTGTGCTCAGCTTCATTTGAACCCAAACCTATACCACAAAACCTTTTGGAACTTCTGAATATGTGTAGAGGGCTTTACTATCTCCATCACCACATGCTGAGAATTTAAAGAATAACACCTTCTTCTATAGAACAACATCTCCTTGGGATAGTGATTGCTGAGAATTTAAAGAATAAGCCTTCTACAGAAGTAAGGATATCTCCTTGGGGAATCTAGTATTAATGCTATGGGACTGTTTTGCAAGATAAAGGAAAGACCTGTAACTTGGGGATTTGTCTATGGATCTGAGAGAAAAAGTTTAGAAGTTACAGGATGGGAAATAAAATATTGGGCCAGGTGATTTCATGTTGACTGAGCATGCAAATGTAACTGTTATGTATCCTTTTCCAAATTTGTCCTTCTCTTATTATGTTGACCTGGACTTAGAGGACAGTATTAATTGTGAATACGTGCAGATGGCCCCGCTGTCTCTGGCCACTTGCAGAACCATGAATGCAAGGTCATAAAAGGACAGCAAAGGAAACACCCAATATCCTAACCCACCCGGGAACATATGGTGTCTTAGGGAAACTCCTAAACCACCCAAAAGGGAACATATGGTGTCTTGGGGAAACACCCCAAAGGGAACATTTTTAGCTACTTCTGCTTTCTTCCTTCTTATCTACAGTGTGCCAGCCTTAAAGGGCGAGGTCTTTATCTTATGTGTGTCAGCTTTGCTGGGTGAATTTCTTATGTAATCAAAGAAGGTATAAAAATAAGGTTTTTCTAATATTTGGTGCTTTTTCTCTCTTTTAGAGAAGCCTGTCTTTGTTCAGCTGAATAAAAACGTAAAGCTTGAAGGTAACTTCTGGTTTCCTGTATTTTTTATCAAGCAAAACCTCAGAACCTGCATAGCAATTCCCTTGTGTGAAGACCTTGTTTACTGTTTCAAAAAATTGCTTTCCAAATTCTTAGCCTGGGGCAGATGGGAGGAGAAATGGAATCATTACCCTAAACTTGAATGTTTCAAGCCTAAAGATAAAGATCTTCTTTTCATGTAAGCAACCCGTCCATGACTCCTTGTTGTCCAAAGCTTGTACACAATGATTGGGTTAATATTTTTTTTTAATTGTGCCTACAAGGCAGTGTTGATTCCTGCTGACTGCCTGGACTACTCCCTGCAGCTTCCGCAGCAAGGTTTTTCAGAGGTGGTTTTGCCATTGCCTCCTTCCTAGGGTTGAGAGAGAGTGACTGTCCCAGGATCATATAGTTGACTTTGTGCCTGTGGCAGAACTAGTACTCACAATCTCCTGTTTCTAACCTGCTGAGTTAACCACTACACCAAACTGGCTCTCTTGGGTTAACACCAAACTGGCTCTCTTGGGTTAACACCAAACTGGTTCTCTTGGGTTAACATCCTGTCCTAATATATAACTGTTTAATCAAGGTTAATTAATTAATAATTATTAAATAATTAATTAAACCACAATTATCTAGGGAATTGATTCTGGACAATTCCCAGCCCTAGGATCTATTCTACTAATTTGCAAGCTCCTTCCATTAAAACCAGTGGACGGAACTAAAAAAAAAATTACTTAATTCAACTTCCTGCAATATGATGATTTTCAGATATCCTAAGCTATACAGCAGGCATGTCCAACCCATGGCCCATAGGCTGCATGCGCCCTGGACAGCTTCTAATGCTTTACAAGATTGTAAACTTTTAACATTGCTATGTGATTTTTAGAGATATTTCCATACATTAGCAATATTATGCTCTTCACTCAATGCAGCCCAGGCAAGCCAAAAGGTTGGAAACCCATGTTATACAGTTTAGAACAGATTTTTGCTCAGCCCATTTCTCTTGCAGAGAGATGAGACTTGGACTTTAAGCATGAGAGAGAGCTTTGCCGTGTGGGAAGTCAGAGCCCCAGAGAAGAAAATATTAAAAGGGCAGAAAAATAGATTTTTTTCCTCAAAAGGATTTTTTAAAAGCAGAAGCCAACTCTGCCCCCAAATCTCTCTATCCCAAACAGGAGCCAGCCTTATACAAATGCAAATGTAAAACCATCAGAAAGTTGGAGCCAGAAAACTCAAGAAGACAAAGAGACTTAAAATCTGCATACCTCACCCAAACTCTAAGAGTCATTAGCCCAGCCCCAGGGAAGCAGGATATGACTTTTGGGACATAATAGGATTAAACCACAGATACCAAGGCCTAGAAAAGCACTCAGACTCAGTTCAAAGTTCATACCACAGAAACAGGAAACTATTCCAAACAAAAGGCTAGAGAGGGTATAAAAACCTACTACCCATGTGCTCAGCCCTTCTTTCTTCTGGTCTGTCCTGCAAGAACCATCTTTCTGCCTCTTCAATAAACTGTAACCTTCTTCCCAAAGCAGTCGCCATGTTGTTTATTTGTCCCCGGTTTGGATGAACCAGGATGAAGACTTTAATCCATCAGCCTCATTTGGAGTCTCCATCAGCCTTTTTCAACCTGAATCTCTCTAGATGCCCCTGATAGATAATACTTAGCTATTCTGGAAGGAGTTCTGTAAAAAGTTCTGAAAACCCAATATTACTTTGATGGAGACAGAACAAAAAATGGGCACCATGTACGAAAAAAGAGGGTGCGATGACTCAGCAGTTAAAGATGCTGGACTTGTCGGTTGGAAAGTTCATTGCCCAGGTTTGAGATCTGAGTGCTGCATGATGAGGTGAGCACCCATTACTGGTCCTAGCTCCTGCATACCTAACAGTTCGAAAGCATGCAAATGCAAGTAGGTAAATAGGTACCACTTTGGTGGGAAGGTAATAGCATTCCGTGCACCTTGGCATGTAGCCATGCTGGCCACATGACCATGGAAGTATCTTTGGACAACGCTGACTCCCTCAGCTAAGAAACGGAGATGAGCACTGCCCACTAGAGTCAGAAAAGACTGGACAGGGGAAACAGTTACCTTTACAAAAAAAAATACAACTTTCAGTCAGAGTTGATAATGTAACCTACAAATGTCTTTCCCCAACATAGTGGTCTTCATGATATACTTTCCATCACCTCCAGACTTTGCCCAATGATTGTGCTGGATGAGTAGAGCTGTAGCCATGGGCAAACTGATAGAAGAGACGATGATGCCATGACATCACAGTGCCACCCCACAAATTATATAATTTGACTTGTTTGGGTGACATCATGATGAATGGGATGCCACTTTGTAGACATCCATGGTCATGAATGACTTCAAGGGAATAAAGAAAGGTAAATACCATACGTGATATCTAATGTAAAATAAACATTTTCACAATGATATCATTACACATCGGTATTTTAGTATCATGGTGGTTCATTATAAATGTCGCTGCATGGTTTATTTGGTTTTGTGGCAATGTGTTGTGCAAACTCAGCCACAGAGCACAGCAGATATGAACCTAGTTAGTTGTAGTTTATTGAGTAAACAGATCATGGATAAACATATAAACAGATTCAAACTGGGTTCATATGTAGTAGTAACAGCTTGCCTACTTATGATATATTGCAGCTATCTCCCATTTGACCACCCTCCATATTATGGATTTAAAATTCCCATAATTCTCAGCAATGGCCATATTGCTTAAGAAATTCTGGGAGTTCAAATCACCATTTCTAAATAACTCCAGATTTGAGGAAGACTAGGCACATACTGTAAAGGCTATGTTAGTCTGAGCTCGGGGTATATTCATAGACCACTAGTTCTTTTCCTGACCATAGTACAGAAACTCATTCCAATCTAGTGTAGAGTTCTACTGATCAGAATCAATCTCATTTAGCTCTTTGAGCTAAACTGAAGTTGGTTGGATGCTGCACCTAACTGGGCTGGGATGGTTAGTGAATAAGCTTCAGCTATCTAAGTTCCTACAGCACTCTAGATCAGTGTTTCTCAACCTTGGCAACTTAGATATGTGGATTTCAACTTGCAGAATTCCCTAGTCAGCCATGGCAACCTAAGTTGTCACGGTTGAGGAATATTGTTCTAAATTGAAACCCTGTAAATTACATTATGACTTATCTATGAACCCAGCAATAATAACCACCACAACAAAGTTTGTGTGTGGGGGGGTGTCCCCATTCAACTATTCACCATCATGGTTTCCTGCCTTCTTTTAGACAAAGAAATGTAGTTATTATGAGAGTAATCCTCCCACACAGATCATTCTTTCTATTCTGCCCTTCTGCCATGCATGTCTTGCTACTTTGGGAATGCCCTATTGTGAAAAACCATCCACCCTCGCATTCAGCTTCAATAAAAAAGAAAGAACCACATGATAAAAGCTTTGAGTCCATGACACCAAAAAAAGAAAGACTTTTTTTCCAGTAGTAGATTCTCAGGTTAACACCAGAGTTACAAACACACGTACACAAACGACTAAGGCAAGCTGCTATATACAAAAGCATTAATTTTATTCAGGTTATATTTTTTTTTAAAAAAAGAGGAAAAAACTGGCTTCCAGTATGAAATGCATGCAAGAGCAATTGCAAAATAATTAAAAACAACAACAGGTCTAAAAGGCCACATCCCCTTTCTTCATAAAATACTGTACAACATATCACAGCTTCAAAAACATAGATATAGAGTAACTATTTCCACCTCCACCCCACCCCACATCATCCCATTGAACAGGATGTGATCTCTGAGCCATTACGGGCTATTTAGGATTGTGTAATGGAGAGGAGAAGGCAAGAACACACAAAGGCATTTATCACAAACCACTTGAAAATAGGACATTGATTCAATACCTATCTACCTATACTGAATTCTTCTATCACAAATCAAGGATTCTCTTCAAAAGAAGAGCTGAAACAGGTGGGAATAAAACTATCTAGTGGTAACAGTGAGAAAAAAACACTGATGGGCCAGAAATGTTGAGAAGTTGTGGAGCAGGATGCTCTGCTCTCCTTAGGGATGTTCATTATGCAGTTCTGCTGCTCTCAGGGAATCCACCAGTAATGAGCTTTCAGGATGGCAACAGCATCATCACAATGTGATTCTCTTAAACATAGTTCTTGCTGGGGTAATCACTGTGGGGTTGAGAGACAGCAGCTGTGTATCGAGCACTGTAGTTGTTGCTCTCTTTCTTGGGGCAACTGCAGCACAGCAATCCTCCTCCAAGGATCATCAAAGCAGCCGCTGCCCAACCAAGGTAGAGGGACGAGCCCAGCTCTCTCTTCTGAGCCTCCACAACTAATGGGCTGTAGAACTCCCGGATTATAGTATTGGCTGACCAACAGACTGGGATGAGGCAAAGAATTCCTGATACCACAAAGATGGCCCCGGCGACAATGACAATACGTGCCTTGACGTCTTCCTCCTCCACACAGTTGGTGCATTTGGCACCCATGACGCCAACCATCAGGCCTAAGAGAGCCAGAAGCACAGAGATGACCATGAGAGCCCGGGCGGTTTGTATATCCTGAGGCAGAGCCAGCATGGAGTCATAGACCTTGCATTGCATCTGGCCAGTGCTCTGCACCACACAGTTCATCCACAGCCCCTCCCAAGTGGTCTGGGCTGTCACAATGTTGGTACCAATGAAAGCCGTCACTTTCCACATAGGCAAGGCACACGTGATGATGGCCCCAATCCAGCCCACTACAGACAGGGCCATGCCCATGATTTGAAAAGCAATGGAGACCATGCTTCAGGGTAGGCAGTCCTAGAAAGAAATAACAGTGTGCCATTAGAATTTTGTGAAAAGTTACTCTAATGTAACAGTGCATCAGATCACTACATTTGATATTTGCCAAGGATACAGCCAGAACTATCAATTGATTTCCCACCACTTTGAAACAGGAAACACATAAAGCCCTTAACAGGAATCCAAAATAATCTTAGGCAAACAAAGGGTGAAAAAAAACCACAGGAAAATTTGTTCAAATTTATTTTCA
This sequence comes from Protobothrops mucrosquamatus, assembly GCF_001527695.2. Classification (NCBI taxonomy): domain Eukaryota; kingdom Metazoa; phylum Chordata; class Lepidosauria; order Squamata; family Viperidae; genus Protobothrops; species Protobothrops mucrosquamatus. Next base: position 10,151 of record NW_015390498.1, on the reverse strand, counting down.
GAATGTAACTATTTTGCATCTAGCGCAAGGGTTGTGCATTTCAGTGGCCCAGTCAAATCTGTCATTTTGATGTCACTGACTTTCCCAGCCTACAAATGCTGTTATTTGTAATCATTGCCTCTTGTAGTTTGTTAAGTGTTAGCCCCCATAAAAAATCATTCAGTTCTGCTGTAGAGACCAAGCCACGTTTCCTTTGGCACCCACAGATTTCTCTATATCAGTGGTTCTCAACCTTCCTAATGCCGCGACCCTTTAATACAGTTCCTCATGTTGTGGTGACCCCCAACCATAAAATTATTTTCGTTGCTACTTCATAACTGTAATTTTGCTACTGTTATGAATAGTAATGTAAATATCTGATATGCAGGGTGTATTTTCATTGTTACGAATTGAAGCATAGTGATTAATCACAAAAACAATATAGCAATGCTTGCTGGAGAAGCTTACTCTTCCTTGCTCAAAAATGTTGGGAGGGAGGGAAGGGGAAGGAAGGAAGGAAGATTGAAGGGGAAAGGAAGGAGATGGAGAAGGAAGGAGATTGAAGGGGAAAGGAAGGAAAGAAGGAGAAAGAGATTGAAGTGGAAGGGATGGAGATGGAGATGGAAGGAAGGAAGATTGAAGGGGAAAGGAAAGAGATGGAGAAGGAAGGAGATGGAAGGAAGGAAGGAAGATTGAAGAGGAAAGGAAGGAGATGGAGAAGGAAGGAGATTGAAGGGGAAAGGAAGGAAGGAAGATTGAAGGGGAAAGGAAGGAGATGGAGAAGGAAGGAGATTGAAGGGGAAGGAAGGAAGGAAGGAAGGAGAGAGATTGAAGGGGAAGGGATGGAGATGGAGATGGAAGGAAGGAAGGAAGGAAGGAAGGAAGGAG
>NW_015390498.1:4784-9031 GCF_001527695.2 Protobothrops mucrosquamatus | reverse complement strand
AAGGGAAGGAGATGGATGGATGGAAGGAAGGAAGGAAGGAAGGAAGGAAGGAAGGATCTTTGGAGAGTCATGTTTTTCCAGATGGTGATGCTGCAACTCCCAGCATTCCCCACTCTTCCACAGTGCTTTTTAGGGCTGCTGGGGATGGTAGTCCAGTAAGGTCTGGAGACACACATAGATGCCCTCCAACGGTGAGGGAGGCGGGCCGGGCGGTGCGGGGGAGGCTCCGGCGTGGCGCGGAGTGCGGCCAGGGGTGGAGCGCGGCCGGGCAACCAGGAGGCGTGGGGACCGGCTCGGCGCCGCAGCTCAGCTCAGCCAGCAGCAGCAGGAGCAGCAGCAGCACATTGCTAAAGCAGGGCGGGAAGAGAGGGGGTGGTGGTGGCAAATCATGAAAGCAGCGTCCACACGTTCAGGGTGCAAACGCCTTGGACGGTTTGACTCCCCCACCCCTTTATTTACTGATCTTCCACAAGCTCGTGCAAACAAGCCCCGAGGAGTTCTGAACGAGCGGTCATTTAAAAAAAAAAGCTTTAAGCAACAAAGCAGAAAGGGGAACTTGCTCATGGCTCTTTTTTCCCCCTTTCTCGGCGACTGGGAAGGCTGCAGCCAGAGACGCCGCTGCACAAAGGGAGGCGGAGAGAGGGGCGAGGGGGAAAACCTCACTCAACTTTTGCCCTTATCAGACCCAGTTCCCTTCTGGTCGACCCCCACCCACCCACCCGCCCCCTTCACCTCCCGCTACAGATCGACGCTACCCCTCGGGAGTATTTCGCCAGCCTTTTTTTTTTTACCTTGGCCCTGCGCTTCTCCCAGACAGAAGCCAGGCAAGAGGACCTGAAAGACGCCGAGCAGGAGGTTCATAGTCATGGCGACGCGGCAGTAGCTGCTCTGCGATGGGTAGCGCAGCCCCGCCATGCTGCTGAGGCAGCTGCTTTCCTGTCTGCCCGAGCTGGCTGGCGGAAATAGCCTTGAGCAGAAATTCTCACTAGTGTCTTGGTTCCTAAGACCATCGGAAATATGTGTTTTCTGATGGTCTTAGGCGACCCCTGTGAAAGCGTCGTTTGACACCCAAAGGGGTCGCGACCCACAGGTTGAGAACCGCTGTTCTACATCATGGTAGCAGGATCAGTTCCACATCGTATCTATCAGCAAAGACAATTGTTAAAAGATTCAAAAGATAAATTCAAAAGTAGAATGGGATGTCATTCATTGGTTAAAGCTCATTCAACAGATTAAACCATGTCAGTTGGTTTTAACTAGTCCTGGTCAGAATCATCTTCCATAGCCATTGCTTGTAACAAAGAGAGATGGTCACCCTCCTTTGTTCAAGAAGAAAGTCGAGTTCAGTTAGGAGGGGCTATGATATTTCTGATGGGAAGAAAGTTACTGCTATACAGAGGTACTGGGCCAAGTCTTCCATCTAGCTCAGGGTTCAGAGGCAGGATGGCTATTCAGACAGGTGTGCCATTGCTTAAAGCTACAAATGTATAGGAATTCACCTGTTGCAATTTTTCTGTATAACATATAAGACCTTATGCCTCCTCTCTTTTGTAATCCCAGCTGACCCCATTTCTAGGAACCAGAGAAACTGCAAAACTGACAAAAGTTTTACTAATCTAGATGAGACGTTAACATACATTGCTAGTCCATGTAGGATATGCCATCCGCTAAATAAATAAATAACTGCAAAACAGATCTCTGGATTCTTTGATTAGGAGTCTGAAATATTTCAGAAGAATCACAGCATTTGTTCCCTGAAGTTTTATTTTGCATTCCTCCCCAACTTGTCTCAGAAAGACATTCACTTTCTGAAGCCAGGTCTACAGTTCACTTGAAACAGGCCCGGGGGAACGCAGTTGCAAGATGCATTTAGCCAGAATTCACTCAATTAAAACCTTTTTCAAAAAAAAAACAAAACTACCTGACATAGTTTCCCCAATAGGTTGTGCAAATACAGCAGGTAGCTGATTGAGCCTGGCCTTTGTTTTCCCCCGACTTACTCAGAATAAGTTAAGTTATCCCAAGTGCCTTTTTGTGCCTTGTGTGGTGGAGGCAACTAAAGGAACACTCCAAATTTCACCCTTAGCTTTAGGCATCATTTTTTTAGGGCGGGAAGGAAATAATTGTTGACAGAGAGGAAAGGGAACCTTTGCCAACCATCACCCCGATCTCACCAGTTCATCTACCCAACTTTCCAGGCAAAAGGAACCACGCGGTCACCGAGTGGCTACACTCCAGAGAACAAAGGTTTTCCCCCTGTGATTCATGCATGATTTCGGGCTGGGCTTAGGTGGGGGTGACGACAAGAGGGCGGGGACACCCTGTGGGGTTTTTTTTCCCGTGCCCTTCAACCGAAACTCGCCCCCTCCCCCCCATCTTTAGAGCAAAAGGGGAGGGGGGCTTCCTACAAAACTAGCGCGCGCCATCAAAACTTCAGGACGCCACCCAACCCTCGCCCAGATCAAGAAAGGGAAGGGCAGCTGTCTCTTCCATGGGCGAAAGAGAAGAGAGCGGTGAGCCAGGGCGTAATGCAATTGTCCACCGCACGGTTCCCCAGGGAAAAAATATCGTACACCTGCCATTTCTTACTCAGGAAGGGAAGGAAGGAGGAAAGGAAAGGAAGGGAAAGGTTTTCTTCTTCTTCTTCCTAGCATTATTCTCGCGCTATGGCAGGATCCGCTTAAAAGAAAAAAAAAGTAAACAAAAGAAAAAAAAAGAAAAAAAAAGAAAAGAAACCCAGGGACAGGGGAAAAAATAATAATCGGGATCTGTTGTCCGAAATCCAGTAGGTGGGATTAAAGCCGAGGTTTTTTTTTCCCTATAGAAGGAAGAGCACTTGAATTTCAATTCCCGAATCTCGGCGGCTGCGTGTTGTTTACGGCATACTTTTTATTATTTTGAATATTGCTAGCCGCCCAAAGTCATGAATTAGAGATGGGAGGCCATATAAATCCAATAGACAATGAAGCAAATAAATAAATGCAGATCAATGGTCACTGTATTCAGTACAGCTGGTTAGAACTTGCGGCTGAATCCCCCTCCCGCAAAGTAAATTTGGGATCCGTAGAAACCAATCCAGGTCCATTAGGCACCGGTGCGCCTGAGCGCTCCCAGGCTCTCAAAACAGCAGGTTGTTCCAAACGCTCCGCTAGTAACACGAGGCTCGTCTGAGCTAGAACAGAAAACAGGTGTCGGGTTCGAGTCTCCCCTGTCTCCTCTCAAGCCCCTTAAGTTTGGGGACACGACAGAGGCGTCTTGGTGCCACTTCTACACACATACACACAAACATCGCCCCGATCCACAAGTTTTCAAGACTGATAAAACTCAGCTTTTGTATCGCTAGATGATCCTCAATGCTGCAATATATATATGCATTTATATATATGTATGTGTGTGTGTGTGTATACATATACATCGTTTATACCATAAAAGCCAAGTATTCCGTCTCCCTCATCAAGACCCGACTCTTACCTGTTCAGTTGGAGGTACACTTTCAAGTTTGCTTCCACAGCCGGATATGACGCTGCAAAGGACAAAGGCATGCAATTTTCCATATGGGGCCGGCTATATATCCCTCTCGTCCCCCTCATCCCTCCCCAGGCCACATCCCTCCCATCCCGTGATGACGTCACCAACAGGTGAAACTGGTGACTTGGGACAGGACGCGGGAGGAGGAAAAAGACCCCAAAGCGAGCGGGGGAGGATCGGCAGTTTGGAGAGAAACCAGATCCAACACGCTTTGACTGGTATTGCGGTTCCACATGTTGATTGGGGTCGAAGGACGAGATCCAGGCTTCAGTGAGGCTTGTCAAAACCTTGCAGGAAGAGATTAAAAGGGAGAAGTGAATAGTCAGCAGGGACGTTTCTAGGAACTGGGTCCGCACTTGAATAAGAACTTCCTCTGTTTTCTTTGCAGGAACACAGCGAGTTCCCTTTATTTATAAGCCGAGGTTAAGCAAACCACGACTGGACACACTAGGTTAATATGGCCACTCTGAAAATCCAGAATTCAGATGGTCCTCATTTAAAAATGGTTTGGAGTGCTCCTCACACGCTATTTACAAGCTTGTGGGTGCTCCGGTCCTCAGGTCTCTACTCGGCTTCCAGGAGACCTAGATCCCCCGGCCCGGAACCATCGGCTGCTGTTATGCAACGCCAGGTCCGTGGTAAACAAGGCCCCCCTCATACAAGATCTTATTTTAGAGGGGGGTGCGGACCTGGCGGGTATCACTGAGACCTGGTTGGGC
>NW_015390498.1:0-2677 GCF_001527695.2 Protobothrops mucrosquamatus | reverse complement strand
AAAGTAATTTTAATGGGAATACAGCAATCAATATTTGGCTTTTAATTAGGTTTTAGTGGGGTTATTTTGTGTATTTTTGTATGATTTTTTGTATCTTGTATATTGTATTTGTGTTTTTAATATGCTGTGAACCGCCCTGAGTCCTACGGGAGAAGGGCGGTATACAAATTAAATTAACCTAACCTAACCTAACCTCTTCCTTTGAGATGACCTCTGCTCTTTATTTGTCTATCTGTCTGTCTGTCCACCCAGCCATCGGTCCATCCCATCCCATCCCATCCCATCCCTCCCTCCCTCCCTCCACCCACCCGCCCGCCTACCTACCTACCTACCTACCTACCTACCTACCTACCTAATCATCCATTCATTAAATCAGAAGGGGTGTTTCTCTCCATAAAATCAGAAATCTGGCGGCACCTTTTCCAACTAGCAAATGTTAATAAAAGTATAGGTTTTCATGAATTGCAGCTCATAATACCTTATACCGCTTAATAAAGTTTATTGGCCGGAAAAAGTACTACTGGCACCTCTTGATATATTTTTATTTTTGTCACCATAGACCAGGGCTTTTCAACCAGTGGTACGGGTACCACCTGTGGTACATTGGCACCTGGCACCATCCTAGAAAAGTGGTAGCGGGGGAGGGGAATGAGCTGAACCGGTGGCAGCACCACACAAGCCTGAGCGAGAGATGGCTGGAGCTGCAGGGCTGTCAGGGCTCAGCGGAAGCACCAGGATCAGTGCTGCTTTCCAGCTGATCGTCGCTTCTTCGGGGCTGTCAGGGCTCAGTGGAAGCGCCAGGATCAGCGCCAGGCTCCAGCTGGAGCTCGGCGCTGATCCTGACACTTCTGCCGAGCCCAGAAGAAGCGCCGATCAGCTGGAATGTTGCAGCATCTCCAGGGACTTGTGATTTACATTCATATGCTTGGCAACTGATTCATATTTATGACGGTCACAGTGTCCCATGGTCATGTGAAGTGACCAAAACCTGCTGCAACCACCCAGCAGTCGGGGGGAAGAAAAACCAAACACCCCCCACCCCACCCCCGCTGCCAATCATCAACAGAAATGCTCACAATGAAAATCTGGGACAGGAGGAAGAGCGCCACCGGGCGCTGTCTTGCTCGGCTGTGGCTTGGGGGGGCACTTTTTTCGAACAGTCACTAAGCGAACTGTTGTAAGTCGAGGACTACCTGTACTTTATCACTTTTTTCCTTTTTTTTTTGGTCATCAAGTTTTTGACCCCTTGCTAGGTGACTGGTGGCACTCGGATATTGCCATATCCTAAAAGTGGTACAATGGGTGAAAAGGTTGAAAAGCCCTGCCATAGACTAACANAGGACCTTGGATTGAGTTTTGGTAAACTGCTTTCTACACCTGATTAGAGAAGGACTTCTGCCCCCTCATCCAAGGCTTCAAATTAGGTTCCTGAATATACAGACAAGGAAGTCACTGTTCCAGCCTCAGTTTCTCCAGTCTGCGGTATGAGTGTACTAGTATTGGCCTGTTTTACCGGATGGTTGTGCGGTGGGGGGGGACCCTTGATAATGCAGATAGAACATTTAGAAAGAAGTACTATAGAAAAGGAGAGAGCTAGTTTCACGTAGCAGTTAAGACATCAGGATATAGAAACTGGGAGACTGTGAGTTCAAGTCCTGCCTTAAGTACAAAACCAGTGAGATGACATTGGACCAGTCAATCTCTCTCAGATTTATGAAGGAGCCAGTGGGAAACTCTTCCGAAAAGCCTTGCCAAGAAAAACTGCAGGGACTTGTCCAGGCAGTTGCCCGGACTCAAAAATTAATCTGAAGTCACCTTTTTCAGTGCCGTCGTAACTTTGAACGGTCAGTAAATGAACTGTCGTAAATTGAGGACTACCTGTAATCGGGTCCAGGGATCTGGAATAAGAAATTGGGGAACAAAGCAATGTAGCCTGTCCTGTGCCCTCTAAATGTCCCCTAAGGTAGCCGACTGATTTCTCGTGGGCAGCCCACTTGTTATGTCAAAGTAAGATTTGACTGTTGGCGTCAGCTTTTATGTATGAGCTGGGTAAGTGGGTGCTTTGTTTTTGCTTCAGGCAGCAAAATATCTTGTGCAGGTCTTGAGCGTATGTGTGCTGAAGTATGAAGGTGTAAGTAAATGGTCAGTGTCAGTAACTCCTCCCTCCCATCGGTATGCCATTCTCCGTGGGTTTGCACAAAGGAATGCAACCCCTGGAAAAAAAAAGAAGTTTCCCTTCCTCCTTCTCTTTTATAAGAACCTAAAAACAACCTCTGCCAAACCAGGCAAAAATCCATCTGACCCAACATCCACGACCAATCAAGCCCTTCCGGAAGGCTCCATAGTTCCTAGAAAACTTGTGCTTAGAGGTTCGCTACCTCCAAACGTGGAGTTTTACCTTCAGTAGCTGGAAGCCACCCCCCTCCCTTTAAAAGGCATCAAAGCAGGTAAAGCCTTCATCTGAGGCAGCAGATTCTGAAAATAAGAGAGCAATCCTAAAGATGTGTCCCCAGCAGTTTGCTCTTTTGAACTGCAAAGGGACTTCATTCTTCCAGTGTGCTTAGGAACACAAAGAGGAGTTAACCTGGAGACCACTGGAGATCTACATTCCTGAGTTTCTGGGACAACAAGGAAGTGAATAAGAAGGTTGGGGGCTGGGAGTCCAAATCCTTTTCGG
>NW_015390497.1:69431-81651 GCF_001527695.2 Protobothrops mucrosquamatus | reverse complement strand
TCAAAATGCTTTTTGAGCTGCTGATACATCCAGGAGATGTTTTTTGCTTCACCCCACGTCTTGGGGGGGAAATGCCCCATCTGATGACCGGTGGGTGTCATTTATTTTTAGGCCAAAAACTCCTCAGAACATCTTGTAGTCCACAGTGAGGGCTATTCCTGCTGTCTCCACCTGCTCAGCCAATGTTAAGAAGGGTTTGGGGGTGGAGGAGGAGGAGGAGGAAGTTTAATTTAATGAAGAGAATGAATTAATGAAGTTTAACGAAGAGAAGGACAAGGGGGGACATGATAGCAGTGTTCCAGTATCTCAGGGGCTGCCCCAAAGAAGAGGGAGTCAAGCTATTCTCCAAAGCACCTGAAGGCAGGACAAGAAGCAACGGATGGAAACTAATCAAGGAGAGAAGCAACCTAGAACTAAGGAGAAACTTCCTGACAGTGAGAACAATTAACCAGTGGAACAACCTGCCTCCAGAAGCTGTGAATGCTCCAACACTGGAAGTTTTTAAGAAGAGACTGGACAGCCATTTGTCCGAAATGGTATAGGGTCTCCTGCCTGAGCAGGGGGTTGGACTAGATGACCTCCAAGGACCCTTCCAACTTTATTATTATTATTATTATTATTATTATTATTATTATTATTATTATTATTATTATTATTATTATTATTATTATTAATTAGACGTGAACCTCAGTCAACTGAACATTCACATTGGCTGGCGCTGATGGTTGACACAGTTTGCTGCCAGCATCCTAGGCATCAACCAGGTATCTCCTTAAAATATAAGATGTCCCGAGTAGCACAGTTTTTTGTAACATTGCTGGAGTTATTGCAGGAAGCTGCAGTTTCTTGATGTATTTTGCAAAGTTTTTGGACATAGTTCCCAGTGCCCCGATGACAATGGGTATCACCGTTACACGTTTCATCCATAATCGCGCAGTTTTATTATTATTATTATTATTATTATTATTATTATTATTATTATTATTATTATTATTATTATTATTATTATTATTATTATTATTACTACTACTACTACTACTACTACTACTATTATTATTATTATTATTATTATTATTATTAGGAGGAGGAGGAGGAGGAGGAGGGTTGAGTAGGGTGTCAAGGCCTCATCCAAGGTCTATCATAAAAATATAGATGGGATGGGATGGCAGGGAAGACTCCCAGTTGTTCCTAATTAATGTCTGAAGACCATTATAAATACTGGAGAAAACATTAATTCTGAATTGAGTGGCAGTGATAGTAAAAAAATATGTTTAGCCATAGTCGTTGGATGCTCACTGGTTTGAAAAGCATCAAGGCCTCCCATTTCAACCCTGAGCTAGAAATATTCTCCTTTATTGAAGGCAAACTATTTGGGACATTGGTGGCTGAAACACCCAGTTTGCAGACTTGGGAGCTTAGCTCCGGTTTTAAGAATAGGACAACAGTTTAAAACAATCCAGCAGGTTTATTATTTGATGGAGTGGCTAAAATAATCCTGTCTGCCTGAAGGAGCTCTGGCTATAAATCCAGACATCAAAATTATCACAGGCTGTCACCCAAGGGGGAGATGTTTGACTGTAAAACATGTTCTGTTTAGGCAGCAACGCCAAGAGGAGGAACACGTTCTGCCATAGAGAGCCAGCGGTATTGTTTTTACAAATATTTTTTTCTGTTATACATTCCCTTTAAAGGAGGTGGAGGAAGAGGAAGGGAGGAGGAGGAGGAGGAGGAGGAGGAGGAGGACTCTGTGCTTGGTTGTTTTCTTGCAGACATTTCATTACCCAACTAAGTAACAACATCAGTACAGAGTTTCCTCTCTCTTAGCTGGAAACCTTCCTTCTTTGCTTCTAAGCTGCTGTCAATTCTCTAGGTAGGGAGGAAAACTTTTTCATGCTTTCTTCAGGATGTATCCTTTTTATCTGAACAGAATAGAATAGAATGGAATAGCAGAGTTGAAAGGGACCTTGGAGGTCTTCTAGTCCAACCCCCCTGCTTAAGCAGGAAACCTTATACTATTTCAGACAAATGGCTGTCCAGTCTCTTCTTAAAAACTTCCAGTGTTGGAGCATTCACCGCTTCTGGAGGCAGGTTGTTCCACTGGCTAATTGTTCTCACTGTCAGGAAGTTTCTCCTTAGTTCTAGGTTGCTTCTCTCCTTGATTAGTTTCCACCCGTTGCTTCTTGTCCTGCCTTCTGGTGCTTTGGAGAATAGCTTGACTCCCTCTTCTTTGGGGCAGCCCCTGAGATACTGGAACAGCTGCTATCATGTCCCCCCTCGTCCTTCTCTTCCTTAAACTAGACACACCCAATTCCAGCCACCATTCCTTATATGTTTTAGCCTCCAGCCCCCTGATCATCTTTGTTGCTCTTCTCTGCACTCTTTCCAGAGTCTCAACATCTTTTTTACATGATGGTGACCAGAACTGGATGCAGTATTTCCAAGTCTGGAAGGAGGAATCCAATCAATCTGTGTTTTTCCTAGTTAAATACAAGTTGGTAATCACCTGTATTGTCACATCATAGCCACGTGTAGTAAAAGCGAAGGGACTGAGGTGCAGATGTGCTGTTCATACTGTAGGTTATTGCTGAACAGTTCAGAAGTCTGAAAAAATATTTTTTTTCTGTTCAGATATTTTTTCAGTTCAGATATTTATACTATGTCTAGTAGTTTGTTTCTTTTTCCTTTCCTTTCCTTTTTCGTCATTTTTAGTATTTATAAATAAGAGTGTAGTGGAGATTTTGGCACCAGGTTCAAAGATTTATATTTTTTATAGCATAAAAGCAATTCATTGTACTTTGCCCAGTGTGGTCAAACTTTATTAATGTTACGCTGAGTATTAATTGTATAGCTCTACTATTTTTAAACTCCATTTCTCAGTATTATATTTTCTGAAATTATATCTTTTAAATAAAAAAAAGGAAAGGAAGAAACTCTTAGCAAAAAATAAAAACAAACATCTGTTTCAGAGTCACTTGTGGGATTGCACTAGTTTGGTGTAGTGGTTAAGGCTCCAGGCTAGAAACCGGGAGAGGGTGAGTTCTAGTGCTGCCTTACATATCAAAGCTGGTTGGATGACTTTGGGCCAATCACCAGGAGACAGTGAGTTCTAGTCTTGCCTTAGATATGAAAGTTTGCTGGATGACTTTGGGCCAATAACCAGGAGACAGTGAGTTCTAGTCTTGCCTTAGGATTGAAAGCTTGCTGGATGATTTTGGGCCAATCACCAGGAGACGGTGAGTTCTAGTCTTGCCTTTGGATTGAAAACTTGCTGGATGATTTTGGGCCAATCACCAGGAGACGGTAAGTTCTAGTCCTGCGTTAGGTATGAAAGCTTGCTAGATGACTTTGGGCCAATAACCAGGAGACGGTGAGTTCTAGTCTTGCCATAGGTATGGAAGCTTACTGGATGACTTTGGGCCAATCACCAGGAGACAGTGAGTTCTAGTCTCGCCTTAGGTATGAAAGCTTGCTGGATGACTTTGGGCCAATCACCAGGAGACGGTGAGTTCTAGTTCTGCTTTAGCCATGAAAGTTGGCTGGGTTACGCTGGGCCAATCACCAGGAGACGGTGAGTTCTAGTCCTGCCGTAGGAATGTGTCAGTCCTTCTACCTCAGCCAAACACACATCACAAGGTGGCTATTGTGAGGAAAATAGGAGGAGGAGGAAGGTGTTTTGGATCTTTTCGCCACCTTGAGTTGTTTGTAGAAATAATACAGGTGGGATATAAACGAACAAACGACCAAATATTTTCCCCTTCGGTATTAATTCGTTTAGTGACTGTATCGCTACGGTTAAATTTGGTTTGTGAGTGTGTGTGTGTGTGTCTGCATCGCTACGTACACTATATCCACATTCTGCAAACACATTTAGCAGGTGTCTGTTTCCCAAGTTGGGACATTCTGCCGGAAACCACAGCTGATGGACAGTTCTTAGGAAAACTGATCTATTTTCCTATGCCCACTACAAGCCACTGCCTAGATCAGTGATGGCGAACCTTTTAGAGACCGAGTGCCCAAACTGCAACCCAAAACCCACTTATTTATCGTCGGGTGCCAGGTGGGCGTGGCCCACTGGGTGGGCGTGGCTGTGGTGGTCATAGCAGATTGGGTGGGTGTGGCCAAGGTGGGTGTGATCACCTCGATGTTGCTCGTGGGGAGGGACGCCTGTGGGGGCCGGGCAGGTTTGGGGGAGATCCAGGGGTCTCTGGCAGGTGGGGCGGTGGGCAGGAGGCTCGTCCTGCGGGGTGAGGCGAGGCAAGGTGAGGCAGGGCGGGGGTGCCATTGTCACAAGGCAAGGTGAGGCAGGGGCCGGAGCGGCTGCTGCCTGACACCATCGGCCCCCGCACACAGAGGCCAGCAAGCACACGGGTGCTGGGATGCATCCGGCCATGTGGGACCTTGGCGAGTTAGTGGGCCGCTGGTTGAAGAGGGACGGTTGCCATCTCCGGGGCATGGCGCGCGTGCCCACAGAGAGGGCTCTGAGTGCCGCCTCTGGCACGTGTACCATAGGTTCGCCATCACTGTCCTAGATGGTATAAAATCCCAAAGTCCAGAATGATCAAATGCAATTTAGAATTGAAGATTGTCCTCTATTACTCAAAACATGGTTATACTGCTGCCTCTATTAATGTAGAATATGCCTCCTTTACAGTCTGATTGTAAACACATTTATTTCCTAATATGTCCGCTATATCCTGCCCATTAGCTTGCTGAAATCCAATTGACTTACTCAGTAACATTTAAAACGATTGTCTTCAGCCTCATTGTCCAGTCTGGCTTCTGTTCTTCTTTGTGCTGTGTCTGAAATACGTCAAAACAGAGCTTCTTCTGTTTTTCTTCTTCTGTCAGCATCAAGCTGGATACAGGGACAGTTCACTACCGAGGTCGAAGTTAGAAATAACTGATAGAGCAGAGCCCTCCCGTTTTCCGACTGTCCACTTAATATATGTGGAACTTCACGCATGAAATTTCTCCTCACTCTGTTGTGACTTAAGAGAAACAGCAACCAAAGATTTGGCACACACATACACCTGTTGTGAATGAATTATGTGAGGAAGCAGGTTTTGCTTTGGCATATAATAATAGTAGTAGTAGTAGTAGTAGTAGTAGTAGTAGTAGTAGTAGTAGTAGTAAAGTTGGAAGGGACCTTGGAGGTCATCTAGTCCAACCCCCTGCTCAGGCAGGAAACCCTATACCATTTCGAACAAATGACTGTCCAGTCTCTTCTTAAAAACCTCCAGTGTTGGAGCATTCACCGCTTCTGGAGGCAGGTTGTTCCACTGGTTAATTATATTTTTTTTCCTACCCTGATTATGCTTGTTTGTTAAACTTAGGAGAAATGTTTCTTAAAAATAAATCTTTTGATTCAACTTCTGGGTGAGGACTTAGGGTGGGTTAGGTCAGGGATCCCCAACCCCCAGGCTGCAGCCCACTACCGGGGCTGTCAGCCTTTCAAAACCGGGGCACAGAAACGGTGGGTGATCGAGCGCACAGGTGCGCACATCCCCACTCGTGCGAGCAGTGGGCGCATGAATACATGCGTGCTCTGTGCAAGCGGCACGCACGCATGCTCGCCACTTGCACAAAGGGAGCTGCACGCACGCACTCACCCACCACACACGTGGAACCATCCCCTCTCCTCCACCACCCCCCCGCCAGTCCACAAGGCCAAAAAAAGTTCAGGAACTCTGGGTTAGATGTTTCCAGAACATTTGTGCAAGAGGTGACAGCAACACGGTGAAAATCAGTGGCCAAGCAGAAGTTTCTTTTGGCCAACGGAAATTCTCTCTGGAGGAAGGATCAGGAGATCACCCACTTGTGCTCCGGATGGCTGCTCCTCACGTGGACGCTGCAGGAATTGAGTTTCTTGAGTGGATCATGGATTGCAAGACATGAGAGCAAATAGGTTGCCATCACACTCAAAACCACTGTGTTTTTGGATAGTTGACCCTCAGAAGGCTCAATTTCGTAAACAGTTTTTGGACACATTTACAGTTTAAGAAAGATCTTCTGACTGACAGGAAAGAATGAAGAGACTTGGTCAGTCGTCTTCTTTTTTTTAGAACCCAGAAGAAAAAAAATAAATACTATCTTAAAGGATTTTGACTTGAGAGTTAAAACAAACAAACCAACAAAAGCTTAACAAGATGGCGATTTAAGGAAATTTTGAATGGATAAAGGGAACCGTAATTTTTAGAAAGCAAGATTTATTTATTTTTCCTAATGAAAGTATCTTTCAAAATTAATTAGAAAAATAGACTGGACATCCATGAGAGTGTTGTTTATTATTTTTTAAAAGTAGATAATCGATGGGTTTTACAAAATAAGATGATAAGCCAGACTGTGTGACTGTAGATATGGAGAGCTAAAATGTTAAAGACAGAAAAAACAGGAAAACAAAAAAGGGAGAGAAGGAAAGGGAGAGTGAGAGGGAGGCAAGGAGGGAAAGAAGGAGAGAGCGAGCGAGACAGAGTGTGTGTGTGTGTGTGTGTGTGTGTGTGTGTGTGTGTGAGAGAGAGAGAGAGAGAGAGAGAGAGAGAGATCTTTTACTTTCACCTTAATAATTTATTGTATTTTTTAATTTTACTAAAATTCTACATCCTGCATCCCACTTAAGTGACCCCTGGCAGTTTGCAACATCATAATTGACATACTTTTCCACTTTGGGGCCATAAATATTAGAATTGCAACCATAATTTAAAAGCAGCAAAATTAGGAGAAAGGCAACTGAGGTTCCCTAGAACAGCTTACAGATAAGAGCATCACACCAGATTTATTGCAGAAAATGTTTGAAGGGTTTGGCAAGAGGCTGACTGGAACAGTTGCCAATAATTTGCATGCTTTTAAAAAAGAAAGGATTTATAGGATGGATTAAATATGCCCAAGGAAAATTACCAAGGGTTTGCTTCAACTTAATGGGCAAGTTGGAGCTTGTTGTCATGTTGAGATATAAAAATGGTAACTCAACTTATTTGTCTGAAGATATTTTTTTCAAGTATAGATATGACGTGGGTCTCTAAGACTTCGGTTACTTCATAAATTGAGATATTAACAAAGGATTTCTCAGACCACAACCCAATGACTTTAACTATTAATAGGGAAAATGCCTCTTTCCGTTGGAGACTGAAAATTGTTGGAAAGTACACCATAGTGGAGGATTGCAAAAATATGTTGATTTTTTTTTAAAAAAAAATCTTAATAAAGGCACCGAAGAAAGAACAGTTTGAGATGCAAGCAAAGCTTTTATAAAAAAATATTTTATACACTGTACCAGTGAATTTAAAAAGAAAAGGCAAGAGAAAATATAAATAATTTTCGATGAATTAAAAAAAAAGGAACAGTTTAAAAAGTTCCCAGAAATGATAACTATTACCCACCAAATTAAGGTTCTACAGAGGCAATTATTTGTGTTAACAGTGAGAGGGATGGAAATAAAGATGAATAATGCAAAACAAATAAATTTTCAACTTGGAAATAAACTGGGGAAATGGTTGGGACAGGAGTTGCAAAATGAAAAAGAAAAAGACGCAATACTAAAATTACAAGGTACAAAAATAACAGATAATGCAAACAAGTGAAAAATATGTCTCCTCAGTATTATTCTACTTTATATACCGGTCAAAAAACTTTCTTGGGAAAAGTGGATAATTACTTACATACAAAGAATTTACCTCAAAGGTTGTTAAGAATCAGAAAAAATTGAATGGACCTAAAATAATGAGGGAAGTTTGTGAAGCTATTAAAAAAAAAGGCTAAAGGAGGAAAGGCCAGCTAGTCTTATTATAAATGTTTTGAGGGTGAACTTTTATAACTTTTTACAACAAACAACAGATATTATTTTACAGAATGGAAAGATTCTTGACAGCAAGAAAGAGGCCAATAGAGCATTAATCCCTATTATCAACCAATAGGTTAAATTGAATAATGATTATAAGTTGTTTACAATGATTTTGCTTGAAAGGTTGAAAATAATTTTACAGGACTTTATTCATGAAGATCAATGTGGCTTTTTGCTTTTACCAAAAGAAAAAAATAAATAAATTACGAGGTAATGTTAGAAATGTGTCATGTATATTCTGGAGTATTTGGAACAACACAATGATAAAAAACAAGTTGTGTTGATCTTCTTAGTTGCAGAAAAAGGCCTTTCTTGTACTCTCCCGTTTAGAGTTCTGGAAGATGTGAACTTTGGAGATAATTTTATTAAAATCGATATATACCTCACAGAAAGCACAAATGGCTTTTACTGAAGAATTTACAAAACCCTTGTGACATTCCAAAAGAGACGAGACGAGAACGCCCGCTGTCTTCCCTGCGGTTCATTTTTAGTTTTTGAGGTACTAAATAAGAGATAACATTTCCGTTGCTAAACAAGACATGTGTTAAGTGAGTTTTGCCCTGTTTTACGAGTTTTCTTGCCACAGGTGTTAAGCAAATCACTGCAGTTGAGAAGGCCTGGAAAAAAACCCAGAAAAATTGGGAGAAAATACAGGTTTTTTCCCCAAAGCCGTTTTTCCCCCCAGAAAAATTGAAAAACAAAAAGTGCGGAATATGTTCTTTTCCAATGATAAATAATATATCTGTGACATGGCATTCAAACTATATAACATGAAGACTTCAATGGAAAGATTTCTGAGGCTGTTGATGGTTTCTTGCTGTTTTTTGTTGCTTTTGAGGTAAAAGAGGGGTGTTACCAGTTTTATTGCAAGCATAATACTTTTATATACACTGCATTTCATGCAATTTATAAAACTACTCCACACTGAACTTTTGTTTTTCCATTTTTCCAAAATTTCTATTTTTTTCCGGGGGAAAAAAATGAGTTGTTTTTTTTGTTCCAGAAATTTTACATCTCTATGGCTTGTTAAGCGAATCTGGCTTCCCCAGTAACTTAATATATGTGGAACATCACGCATGAAATTTCTCCTCATTCTGTTGTGACGTAAGAGAAACAGCAACCAAAGATTTGGCACAAACACACATATACACACACGCACACATACACTCGTTGTGAATGAATTATGTGAGGAAGCAGGTTTTGCTTTGGCATATAATAATACTAATAATACTAATACTAATAATACTAATACTAATAATACTAATACTAATACTAATAATACTAATAATACTAATAATACTAATAATACTAATAATAATAATAATAATAATAATAATAATAATAATAATAATAATAATATAATAAAGCTGGAAGGTACCTTGGAGGTCATCTAGTCCAACCCCCTGCTCAGGCAGGAAACCCTATACCATTTCAGACAAATGGCTGTCCAGTCTCTTCTTAAAAACTTCCAGTGTTGGAGCATTCACCACTTCTGGAGGCAAGTTGTTCACTCTGTGTGTGTGTGTGTAGTGTGTAGTGTGTAGTATGTAGCATATACTATATATTGGTTCTCAACCTGTGGTCCGTGGACCCTGGGAGGCCATGATGTCATCACATCACCATAAAGGCTTGAAGAAATGTTATGATTTAAGATCTGAGTTAAGTCTTGGGGGGTCTGTGGCCATGGCCCGTGGCCACAAAAGGTATTTAAAGGGAGTCTATGATGAAGAAAAGGTTGAGAACCACTATACCAAGGGTAGGCAACCTTGGCTCTTTTATGACTTGTGGACTTCAACTCCCAGAATTCCTGAGCCAGCCATGCTGAGGGGAAAGGGAGAGGTTTCCAAGCTGAGCCACGCTGGCTCAGGAATTCTGGGAGTTGAAGTCCACGAGTCATAAAAGAGACAAGGTTGCCTACCCCTGCACTAGGGCTTACTATCAAGCTGGGTCTAACTTTTGGGGAAACATAGTAAAAATAAAAGTGATCCAATCATACTAATTGTATGGCTTTCAGGTCCATGTTGTGACTCTGTTTTTGTAGCATATCAAACCAAGGACTCCCCTGAATCTTGCTTAGCGCACCTGTGAACATCTGGCTTTGAGACCTTTAGAGTCATCACACATAAAAAAGAACCGCATAAAACAACCAGCACGGAGGAAAGGATCATATTGTTGAATTAGCCAACAAATTGCATACTTACTTACAAAGGAAACCAGTGCCTTAACCATAGGCCAGAGCTGAGCCTTTAAAATACCAAAATAAATAAACCCATCACTGTGGTCTCAAGTGCTGATCTCCAGTGGGGAAGAGTTGTGATTGTGATGTGTGTGTGTGTGTGTGTGTGATTTGCTCTTTATCCTTGGCTTGGAATTATTCTTCCGAATACCCTTACTTGATAAGTCTAGTGCCAATTGTGGCTGTTTTGAAGTCCATTTTACGAGTTGCACTTAAGTTGTATTGATTGAACCTCAATCTGAAGGTCATTACAAAGACGTCAGATTCACCCCAGGGCTTCAGGACCGCTCGAGTTAAAAATGCGATTAACGATGGTGGAAGGCAAAATCTTTGTATCCAATCGTCTGTGATTTATTTCATAAGGAGGAATTAAAAAAAAGTTGAGTACCTTTCCTTCATTCGTCATCTTTTTAGAGCATTTTTTCACCG
Source organism: Protobothrops mucrosquamatus (assembly GCF_001527695.2). Classification (NCBI taxonomy): domain Eukaryota; kingdom Metazoa; phylum Chordata; class Lepidosauria; order Squamata; family Viperidae; genus Protobothrops; species Protobothrops mucrosquamatus. Next base: position 71,149 of record NW_015390497.1, on the reverse strand, counting down.
CTAAGAAAAAAAAAAACCCGCTGCAATCGCCGAAGTTAATGATATGGAGCAAATGGGGATTTTCTCCACTTACGCCTTGTTAGACTTCAAACTTCTCTAAAAATGTTAGGAGCTTAAGGTCACACCATTCATCTTTCAGAAAAAGGAGAAAAAAAATCATTTTTTTCCCCCTTTCCCTTTTTCTATTTCATTTTCTTTTTCGGTGATAATGCACCGACGGCGATACGGTGAGATCCACGGGTTTTTAGTTATTTCGGTCGAAAAAAAACTCCGAGGCGCCTTGAACTTGAACTTTCTTTTTAAGGTGGTGCCGATGGAGGTTCTCCCACAATTGGAGGTTAAAAATACATTTTAAGTCCGATCTTTATGAATTCAAATAATAAGGTCAATCGATGGACGAGTTGAAAACGGGGAGTATTCTGAAAATAGATACACGTCGATGGGAAAGGTCAGTTGCTATTTCTGTACATTCGGTCGGAAAAATAACGTCGCCCGCTTCGTTTTCCCACATGTGAAATGGGAACACTTGGGGTTTCACAAGACAGGAATATCCATAGGTCAAGAAAAAAATCTAGTCCTATCAGATCAAAGCTTCATCTCCGGTTCATATATATCGTGGTGCATGTGAAAAAAAAGGTGGGGCTTTGGTCTCATATAGGGTATTTGGTGCCCTCTGAGCTTGGTTGTTTTCTTGCAGACGTTTCATTACCCAGCTAGGCAACATCATCAATGCTAGAAGGGAGTGGAGTTTGCTCTCTGTTTATTATATACAATGGCTTGCCCTGTCAGTGTTGGTGGGAGCTTTCTTGGGCATTCCATGATCAAGCCATTTAATAATAATAATAATAATAATAATAATAATAATAATAATAATAATAATAATAGCAACAACAACAATCATCATCATCATCATCATCATCAAGGGTAGTACCAATAGTAATAAGCGCCTTAGATGCAATCCCAAAACAACTGGAGCACCACTTGAACACCATTGGCATTGACAAATTCGCCATTAGTCAATTGCAAAAGGCGGCCTTACTAGGAACCGCTTCCATCCTGTGACTATATCTGTAATTCCATCAAACATCCACATCTGCCTATCCCAGGTCCTTCGGAAGGACTCGATAGGTAGACAAGAATGCCAAATCCAGTCTGAACATCTGGCTGACTGTGCGATGATCAATAATAATAATAATAAAGTTGGAAGGGACCTTGGAAGTCATCTAGTCCAACCCCCTGTTCAGGCAGGAAAGCCTATACCATTTCAGACAAATGGCTGTCCAGTCTCTTCTTAAAAACTTCCCGTGTTGGAGCATTCACCACTTCTGGAGGCAGGTTGTTCCACTGGTTAATTGTTCTGACTGTCAGGAAGTTTCTCCTTAGTTCTAGGTTGCTTCTCTCCTTGATTAGTTTCCATCCGTTGCTTCTTGTCCTTCCTTCAGGCGCTTTGGAGAATAGCTTGACTGCCTCTTCTTTGGGGCAGCCCCTGAGATATTGGAACGCTGCTATCATGTCATTCCCCCCCCCCCCAGTCTTTCTTTTCTCTAGACTGGCCATTCCCAAATCCTGCAACCGTTCTTCATATGTTTTTATCTCCAGGCCTTTAATCATCTTTGTTGCAATCATGAACTAGATTAAGGAGTGAGATGACATTAGATCCTTTACAGCCAGGGAGAAAGGAGAGAAAAGAGAGAAAAAGTATTCTGGGATGGGAAGAG
>NW_015390497.1:60061-68422 GCF_001527695.2 Protobothrops mucrosquamatus | reverse complement strand
GAGGGAGGGAGAGAGGGAGGAAGGGAGGAGGGAGAGAGGGAGGGAGGAAGGAGAGGGAGGGAGGGAGAGAGGAAGGAAGGAGGGAGGAAGGAAGGCAGGAAGGAGAGGGAGGGAGAGAGGGAGGAAAGGAAGGAAGGAGAGGGAGGGAGGAAGAGAGAAACAGCAAGGAAAGGGATGGAAGAAGGGAAGAGAGGGAAGAGGAGGGAGGGAAAGGAGAAAGGAAGAAAGGAATGAATAATGATTTCTGACTTTTTTCAGTGCAGTATAAAAGTTATAACTGCAACCTTTTGCTTTACTTGTCTAGTTAATTCAAACCATTTCTACAACAACAAAGTCAATCTAATCATCAAAACCTAAAATCAGAATGTCTTACTTTTTTTGTGTGACCATGGGCAAGGGGCCCTAGGCCTTTATTCCATCATTAATTTACAGCAGAATTCAATAGTTTTGTAGGTAATTACACACATCCCTCTTCGTGTGTGCTTATGTGTGTGTTCCGATGCCATTGTCAAGAATTAAATTAAATTCTGGGTTCTTCATTTTTGCCAATGGCATAATGGAACAAAAGTGAGGGAGATCGAAGATACTTGAAAAAAAAAAAGCCATTTCAAAAATGCTAATGTACAAGAAAATAATGAGACATTGTAATTTTGCATGGATGTAGCCTTGTATTAATACTTTTTTTTTGGGGGGGGGCACATGCCATAAACTCTTTTGATGAGAAAGATAACCATTGAAATAATACAATCTCAATTTATAGTTATATCATGCCATTATGATATTATCATTATATCTGAGCTCTATTCACGCCAGTGATATAGATATATTACATATCTGTACGATCAGATATTCATGCTTTTTAAGCTGGCGCTAATACTAAGGAATAGTGGAAGAGAAATTTGTAGGCTCTAAAAGACATGAGTGTTTTTTAATCAGCAAACAATATTTTCTATTCAATAGAGTTTTTGTGTTAACAAGCGGAGAGGGAAATCAAATAATCATAGACAAACTAATTATAATTGGAAGCACAGGATCTTTTTAATGGACTAGACAACAAGAATATGGAATTTAAATAACGCTAACAGTCGGAAATAATATAAAGGTTTGAAAAGGAAGGCAAAAAAAACCCCACAACGCATTATTTCTCAAAACTGCTTGGTTGCAGAATAATGATTATAAAGTTCTTTTAACCCGTTTTATTTATTTCTCAGAAACAAATTTATATTTTAGAATAGCGAAAGCAGAACTATGTCGCAAAAGCCGTTTTATCATACGGAAATATAATGAATTATCCAGAACATTATGATGAAGCTGGCTATTTACTGGGGAAATTATTGTTTAGATGGTTTTAATTATTAAAATTTTTCCAAAGCTTCCTTTAATATTTGGAGCATAGATACGCAGCCAAACATTGTAAAACAAACCAATCAATAAAAAGTGATAGAACAATAGTTTATTTTTAATTCATGGGCAAAAGTAATGGCTGTTGGCATTCTCTCGTCCTTTTAAATTATTTTATGTTGGCTTGAGTTCATAAATATACAGGACGTGATATTCTTTGGATTCCGTGTTGTTTTTATCTTCTCTTATATTTTGTTCCTGGCTAGGACAGTACAGGTAATTTACAGCCACAATTGAGCCCAAAATTTATGTTGCTAAGTGGGACAGCTGTTAAAGTGAGTTTGCCCCATTTTATGACCTTTGTTAAGTTGTTAAGTGAATCATTATAGTTGTTAAGTTAATAACATAAAACACTGCACATTGCCCCCAACAATTTGGGTCTTCATTTTACCGACCTCAGAAAGATGGAAGTCTGAGTCAACCTTGAGCTGGTCAGGATCGAACCGCTGGCAGTGGGCAGAGAGTTAGCCTGCAACAGAGGTAATCCTCAACTAGTTTAATGAAGAGAAGGACGAGGGGGGACATGATAGCAGTGTTCCAGTATCTCAGGGGTTGCCCCAAAGAAGAGGGAGTCAAGCTATTCTCCAAAGCCCCTGAAGGCAGGACAAGAAGCAACGGATGGAAACTAATCAAGGAGAGAAGCAACCTAGAACTAAGGAGAAACTTCCTGACAGTTAGAACAATTAACCAGTGGAACAACCTGCCTCCAGAAGCAGTGAATGCTCCAACACTGGAAGTTTTTAAGAAGAGACTGGACAGCCATTTGTCCGAAATGGTATAGGGTTTCCTGCCTGAGCAGGGAGTTGGACTTGATGACCTCCAAGGTCCCTTCCAACATCATCATCATCCTTCCAACATCATCATCATTATCATCATCATCATTATTATTATTATAACGTACGACCCCAATTAAGCCCAAAATTTACGTCGTGAACGAGACATTCATCAAGTGACTTTTGTCCCATTTTACGACTTTTCTTACCATATTTGTTAACTGAATCACTGCCATTGTCCAAGATCCCTTCCAACTTTATTATTATTATTATTATTATTATTATTATTATTATTATTATTATTATTATTATTATTATTATTATTATTATTATTATTATTATTATTATTATTATTATTATTATTATTATTATTATTATTATTATTATTACCTCCAAGCTAGGTCACTTTTCAAATATACAGGTAGTCCTCAACGTGTGCCCACAATTGAGTCCAAAATTGCTGTTGCTAAGCGAGACATTTGTTAAGTGAGTTTCGCCCCATCCGTTGCTCCTTGTCCTGCCTTCAGGTGCTTTGAAGAATAGCCTGACCCCCTCTTCTTTGTGGCAGACCCTGAGATATTGGAAGACTGCTCTTTATTTTAATTATTATCTTATTTATTTATTTTTAATTTTTGTTGGATGATGGACATGGTCAGTGCCCCGAAGAGGGCTTAGAAAGGAGCAGTCAGCAACACTGCAAGCCGTTACCCAAGTACTTCTCCCACTGGATGAACTGGGATATTTTTTTTTCCTAGGTTTTTTCACGCTCCAGAGAAAAATCAGCAGATCTGGGCAGTTCAAATGGGTATAAAGGTTTACTGCAAGCTTAAGATGTCTACCAGAATCTGAACTACTAATGGCCAAAGCAAATTGGCGGTAGATAAAGAGTCACAGGAATTCAAGGTGGGCTGGACTTAAATCTCTTGTGGGCACGGAGGGACTCCAGACTCATGACGCGTTTGACCCCTCCTCCCTCGGGCTCAGCTTGATCATCTCCTGCAGTTTCTTTTTCTGCTGAAAAAGCCCATAGATCGGGGTCCCCAACCCCCGTCCATGGACCGGGACCGGTCCGCAGCATATAAGAAACTGGTCCGTGGAAACAAACGAAGCGCCATCGGTGGGATGCAGGCAGCACGAGAAACCTCGCGTCCTCCGATCCATGGAAAAATCTCTCTCCATGGAACCAGTCCCTGGTGCCCAAAAGGTGGTGGACCGCTGCCCTAGATGGATCTGATGGATTTATTTTTGAAACCCAACCATTGGCTCTTGTCTCCACATCAAACCTGGTCTTGTTTCGTTCAGGTTTTGGAGGATTATCCTACTCGTCCGCAAGCCGCTCTACCTGGTTCATTTCCAACATTTTTTTGGCAAGGGAAGGAAAAAGGGCAAGGTTATTGTTGTAACACCATAAAATAAAACAAGTTAAGGGACTTATTTCCATTTCAGATCAGGTTAGTTTTCCAAGAACGGTAAATTTAAACAATGCCTGGAGATGTGCCGGTATTTCGAGTTGGCCTTTTAGGGCAGCTTTAAATGCAGAGTTGTGAAATGCATCCCGCTGTAGAATATTCCCTGGGCAGAATTTCTGATAAACCAAGTTTAGTAACAGAACAAAGTCTGTCCTACATTTGTACTCTTAGGTATATTTGTTCCCCCGCACAAGGCAGCGAGCTAATTAGGAAATCTAATTGTGATTTTCTGTGGGTTGTTTTTTTTTTCTTTTTCTTTTTCTTTTAAGGGGGAAAGGAATAAATTTGCATGGCTAGGTGTCTGTTTGACTCATTCGAAGTCTTTTGAGAGGGTTTGTGTATTCTGAGCATGGTGGGATTTCCCTGTCAACAGGGATTCAGAGATAACTGAAGCTGAAGCTCAAATATGTTGACCCCCCCAAATGAGGAAGAGAGAAGACTCCTTGGGAAAGACCCCGATGTTGGGAAAGACGGAAGGCGAAAGGGGACGGGCAGAGGAGGAGATGGTTAGATAGCATCATTGACACAACGAACGTGCATTTGGGCAAACTCCAGGAGACAGTGGAGGATGGGGGTACTGACATGCTCTGGTCCATGGGGGCCACCAAGAATTGGACACTACTTAGCGTCTGAATAACAACAACATTAGCATAGATATTGACAGCTCTAAATGATGGAAATGATAACATTCCTCTTAGTTGTAGTAGAAAGTAGTTTCAATGGAGTGTAAAGCAGAGCTAGTCCATCAACCTCAAATGAAAGAGACCAAAAGACATCTGCTCACCCTATTGGAAATGGATCGTCAATTGATCATCCTGTTGGCACTGATGGAGCTGAGTGTCCAAGTGTTTATTATTTCTTACAGACTTCCAAAATACATCTGTTCCCATTCCAACCGATGACACTACAGCTCCTGTCCCTCAGCATCTTGAGTTTCTTTCTAAGACATCTGGGACGTCAACCGAAGCTGTATGGATTTTTTTTGAGTGCCGTAAAAGTTGCCATGTGAAATAATTGAATGAACAAAAAGCAGTGGGTGAAGAGCTGAGGACCTGACACAAACAAGGATGGCTGGACAGGATAGAAAGCTACAGAGAGGCGAACCGAATGGTGTTGGTGTAAATCAGATTTAGTTTGATTTAACGTTTAGTTCTACTTTTCTCCCCGCCGTTAATTTCTTTTCCTCATTACTTCTTGCTCTCTTTTTTTCTTCTTACTTTGCATGATGTTATTTACCCCAAAGGGCAATAATGTGATAGATACATATATTAAGGGGGGGGGGAAATAGGCAACTTGTTCTAAGACACCCTAAAGTGTTGGTTCTTGTTCAGCTATCAGTTCTTTAAGTAATTTCACCTCCGTTTCCAGTTATGACAGATGGAGTTGCCAACTTCAACAAGATGTTCCCTGGAGTTTAAATGCAAAACTTACGAAGGCTGATTTTGAATCACTGTTAAATTTTAAAGCAGACACAATAATTGGACCAAGAATTTATAATCAGTCTGAAATTAAGCCTGAACTAAAATAGAGAACAATTATATTGGAAATATTTCCCAACCGATATAGGAGAAGAACAGGTAGAGCCTGGGGGGGGCAGAGTCAAATGAGTAATCAGCCTGGAATCATTACGTTCACACAAATGCTCTTCAATTCCATCGACTCTTATCTAGCATCATTTAGTACCACTAGTTGACTGTATTCTGGTGTAGAGCCACGAGCAAGAACTCATCTTAACTGGAACTCTGTGCCCGGTCCCGATTCTTCGTGCCTGACACCTGAGCATATATTTTCATCTTGATTCTAGGTTTATTTCTTTAGGAGAGTGCAACTAAAGCAACATAGGCATGTAGAGTTGTCTTCTTTTCTTGATATAATTTCAAATATTTCTTGGATTCCAACCGTAATATAGTTAGTGACTTTCAAGAAAGTATAACATCCACAGTCAGATCTTGTGAGGAATTTTTTTTAAAAAAAATTACTGCTTCTAGAACAGAGGTCCCCAACATTTTTGGGCACCAGGGACCGGTTACGTGGAGAGAGGTTTTTCCACGGACCAGGGTGTGTGTGGTTTTGAGTGCTGCCGGCATCCCGCGGATGGGGCTTTGCTTGTTTGTGCGGACCGGTTGCTGGCATGCCGCGGCCTGGTACCGGTCCACGGACCGGGGGTTGGGGACCCCTGTTCTAGAAGCAAGGTTTTAGATGGCACTGTGAGGATTCTTTCCCAAGACAGGACACACCGCAGAGCAGAAGACAGCTGTACAAAATATTTTAGCGCACACCGTTCCTATTGCCCTGGCTTAACTCCTAGACTTTGCAGGTTGATAGAGCCATGAAAATAAAACACAACTCAGCCCCAAATTTTGGTTGCTAAGCGAGTCAGTTATTAAGTGAATGTTGCTCCATTTTACGGCTTTTCTGGGCCGCAGTTGTTAAATGAATCACTGCAGTTGTTCAGTTGGCAACACGGTTGTTAAGTGAATCTGGTTTCCCCGTCGACTTTGTGTGTCAGAAGGTCACAAAAGGGGATCATCACATGACCCCGGGAGACCGCGACAGTCATAAATACGGGTCAGTTGCCAAGCGTGTGAATTTTGATCATGTGACCCTGGGGATGCTGCAATGGTCATAAGTGTGAAAACCAGGTAGGGTTAGGGTTAGGGTAGAGATGATCAAAAGAGAGAGAGAGGGAGGGAGAGAGAGAGAGAGAGAGAGAGAGAGAGAGAGAACTCCAGCTTTAGCTAAAACATTTGCAGTCTCATCTGGCTATTTAATAGTCTTGCATGGGAAAGTTATAGCAAAATGATTTATAGATGATAATTGCAGTTTCTAGCCCACCTATTCAGGAAATGAAATCAGTCTTTTTTTTTTTTGAGCCTTAAGTTCCAGCACCATCAGGTTCCTGATATTCATAGCCAAGCCACAGTCTATAATTCTTCTCTTTCCTTTTACTGTAAAGATATTTTTTTCTTTTATTTCTTTTATTTTTTGTTATTATTATTTATTTATTTTTGTCATGTGTATATTGGAGGGGGTTACCCTTTGAGGGCTGTATGCAATCAAATCTCATTTTAATGTATGCTGATTAGTGTAGATTCAAAGTGACAATAAAGTTATTGCATTCTGTTCTATTTTATTCTATTCTGTTTTATTCTATTTCTATTTCTATTCCTATTTCTGTTCTATTCCTAATCTTATTTTTATTTTATTCTATTTATAATTATTCTATTCTATTCTATTCTATTCTATAATATCCTTTAATTTTCTTGGTATAACATCGATTTAATTTCATTTCTTTTCTATCTTAGCTTCATTCTTTGTATTATTATTATTGTTATTATTATTATTTTGCAGAAATGCACCACTAGAGGGCGAATAGCTACATAGTTTATAACAATCCAGCCCAGTGCCAGCATTTAAGCTTTTCTTGGAGAAGATATTTTTTTTCTCCCGTACTAGAATTTTCAATAAAAAGGTCAATTGTCAAGAATTTTCCTATATTGCTATATCATTTGCGCCTAATAGAGAAGTCAAAATAAAAACAGCTGGAAGGTTGGCTTGTTGGAAAGATTTTCAGATGTACAGCATGGTTATTGGTCCTGTTCATTGCAGGTATCATGCTTCTATAAGTCTTTTTTTCCCCCTTGCATCTATATTTTATTTTATTTTATTCAAGATAAGTTTAAAGTAGAATTTAGAATAGAATAGAGCTGGAAGGGACCTTGGCGGTCTTCTAGTCCAGCCCCCTGCTCAAGCAGGAGAACTTATACAATCTCAGTCTCTTCTTAAAAACCTCCAGTGCTGGAGCGCCCACGAATTCTGGTGGCAAGCTGTTCCACTGGTTAATTGTCCTCACTGTTAGGAAGTTTCTCCTTAATTCTAGGTTGCTTCTCTCTTTGATCAGTCTCCAACCATTGTTTCTTGCCCTGCCCTCTGGTGCTTTGGAGAATAATTTGACCCCCTCTCCTTTGTGTCAGCCTCTTGACAATATCAAAAAAGGATAAAAAAGAAAACACATCAATCAAATGAAAAAAGAAAAAGCTGTGTAAAATAACCATATATACACACATCATCCCCCCAATGGAATATTGATTAATACATTACTATGGCATCGGTTCTCCCCTCTTGCAGAACAAGGCTCCCCCCCAAAAAAATAATTTTAAACTGATCGATCTATTTGCAATTTATAGACCTGTCCTCTGTATATTATATTGGTGAATAAAATAGTCACTAATGTAGAATACAGGTAGTCCTCAACTTACAGCAGTTCATTTAGGAACCGTTTGAAGTTACAACGGCATTGAAAAAAGTGTTATTATGACCGGTCTTCGCACGGCCGTTGCAGCCTCCCCCTGGTCACGTGATCAAAGTTGCCAGCTTGGCAACTGGCTCATCATTATGACGGTCGCAGTGTCCCGGGGTCACGTGATCCCCTTTTGCCACCTTCTTTATATATTTTAACCTCCAGCCCACTAATCATCTTTGTTGCTCTTCTCTTCACTCTTTCTAGACTAGAGTCTCAACATTTTTAACTTAAATCTAAGTTTTTAACTTATATCATAAAAGTACATTATACATAGTAATTAAATAGTCCTGATCAAGATAGCTCTGTCTGTCTGTCTGTCTGTCTGTCTGTCTGTTTATCTATCTATCTATCTATCTATCTATCTATCTATCTATCTATCTATCTATCTATCTATCTATCTATCTATCTATCTATC
>NW_015390497.1:49570-59831 GCF_001527695.2 Protobothrops mucrosquamatus | reverse complement strand
TATCTATCTATCTATCTATCTATCTATCTATCTATCTATCTATCTATCTATCTATCTATCTATCTAATTTCATCTGTTGATTTTTCTCTTTCTCTCTCAGCTGTCTTATTTTTATATTATCTGTATGTTTCTATTTCCATCCGTCCGTCCGTCCATCCATCCATCCATCCATCATCTATTCATGTCTGTCTGTCTGTCTCTCTCTCTGTCTCCATCCATCCCTCTACCTATTTATCTTTGAATCATCAGATGTTATTTTTTTTCCTGCCATTGAGGAGATACTTGAGGATTGCATTCTTCTGGTGAAGTGTGCTGTAACCCCTTGCTTTTATTAAAATTACTTAGTCTGAAAAGGCAGTTACCAGACTCTTTCTGACTTTTTTTCTAAAACAAAAAATGATAAAGTTGCCGATTCACACTGCCTTTGTTTTGCAATCTGAAGTACATTTGAACTTTGTTCATTTCTTTCTTGTATCTGTTTATGTGTGGGTGGTTGTGGGTGTATATTTTAAAAAGAAGTCATATTTTTCATCTGTGAAATAGGACTGGCCAAACGTTTTTTTGTTTTGACTCGCCTTTCCCATGTTCACAACTTCTTTTTCTTGTCTCATTTGCCTTAGATAAAATTTCAGTTAATAACAAACTAAAGCAAGCAGAATGAACCTAAATTATTTTTATCTTTGCCGTTGTCAGGATATCTTTATGCACTAATTTGCCTGAGACATATTCTGAAGAAAAACTTCCCTGATATAATGCTTTTTCATAAAATGCTTCTGCTAATACACAAATTTTGTACATACCTTTTTCAATGTATTGTTTTTTATTGATTTGATACAATATCCTGCCCCCCCCCAAAAAAATCCTAAATATAACCATGGTTGTGTATTGCAAAACACTGATAGGGTAAAAAACGCAAATGGAAGACTTTTATCCTCGTTCCTAATTAAAAGGCATTTTTTACATGATTATAGCTTTTCTTGCGTCAAAGATTTTTTTTTTCTCTGTCAGGGGAGAGAGAAAAAAAACCAATTCAGTCAAACACAATCACATCATTTTTTCTTGCACTGTTTATTAAAATCCTCTATAAACCACATTAATTGTGTTTGCAGAAAAGAATATATATAACTAAATTAAAGGTGTTAAAAGCTGCTACAAATGGTTTCTCTAGTTCAGTGGTGGCGAACCTATGGCACGGGTGCCAGAGGCGGCACTCGGAGCCCTCTCTGTGGGCACACGCACCGTCTCCCTAGCCCCGCTTCCTCCCAAGGCTCCCTCCTCACCAGCAGCCCCCCCAGGAGGAGAGTTGCCCCTGGCCGCGGCCCACACGAAGCAGCGGAGCCAAGCACATGGTAGCTGGGCAGCGGGGACAAGACTCCGCCCTTGCGCCCCATTGCACGCAGATGCTGCTGCAGGGCCCGGGCGGAGGGCATGACCGCCATGGCGCTGTTGGGCTGCCCGGGTGATCTGTGGTGGGCCGTGGAGGTGGTGGGTGGGCAGGGTGAAGCGGGGATGGGGGGGCAGTTTTTGGGCACTCGGTCTCTAAAAGGTTCGCCCTCACTGCTCTAGTTTGATCCACTTTCCAAGTTAAGCTGGAATTCACAAAGAGGGAAATGCAGAAAAGTCTAAATACTGATAATTCATCAAAGGCCTCACGTCCATTCGGATTTGAACTCAACTCCTTTTGCAGAACTAATCATGGACTGATGGATGGAGAGAGACAGACAGACAGACAGACAGACAGACATGAATAGATGATGGATGGATGGATGGATGGATGGATGGATGGATGGATGGATGGATGGATGGATGGACGGACGGAGATAGAAACTTGGTTTCTAAATCAGCGCCTTAATGGCTACACCAAACTGACCATGAGAGTCCCCTCAGTTTTTGATCTCCAAGGGATGTAGGCAAAATGCTTGGCGCCATTTTCCCCCCCTCGTTTATCATCTTATTCATCTTGGTGATTGAAACTTATTGGGGGAAATTTCTGAATTCAGTCCTAGTCATCGTTAACATGTCATTGTTGGAAAGAAAAATGGCATTTGCCATCAATCAAATACCTGCCAAAGAGATCTTCCTTTGATCTCTCTTGACTGGGAAAACATACGACCAAGTTTGTATTGAATGTGGCTAGCTCTCATGGTCAGTTTGGTGTAGCCGTTAAGGCGCTGGCTTAGAAACCAAGGAGACGGTGAGTTCTAGTCCCGCCTTAGGCACGAAAGCCAGCTGGGTAACTTTGGACCAATCACCAGGAGACAGTGAGTTCTAGTCCTGCCTTAGGCACGAAAGCCAGCTGTGTGACTGATGTAATCACCAGGAGACGGTGAGTTCTAGTCCCTCCTTAGGCATGCAAGATGGCTGGGTGTCTTTTGGGCCAGTCAACCAGGAGACTGTGAGTTCTAGTCCCTTCTTAGGCATGCAAGATGGCTGGGTGTCTTTTGGGCCAGTCAACCAGGAGACTGTGAGTTCTAGTCCCTTCTTAGGCATGCAAGATGGCTGGGTGTCTTTTGGGCCAGTCAACCAGGAGACTGTGAGTTCTAGTCCCTTCTTAGGCATGCAAGATGGCTGGGTGTCTTTTGGGTCAGTCAACCAGGAGACTGTGAGTTCTAGTCCCTCCTTAGGCATGCAAGATGGCTGGGTGTCTTTTGGGTCAGTCAACCAGGAGACTGTGAGTTCTAGTCCCTCCTTAGGCATGCAAGATGGCTAGCTGTCTTTGGGCCAGTCAACCAGGAGATTGTGAGTTCTAGTCCCTCCTTAGGCATGCAAGCTGACTGGGTGGCATTGGGCCAATTAGCCAGGAGACTTTGAGTTCTAGTCCCTTCTTAGGCATGCAAGATGGCTGGGTGTCTTTTGGGCCAGTCAACCAGGAGACTGTGAGTTCTAGTCCCTCCTTAGGCATGCAAGCTGACTGGGTGACTTTTGGCCCAACCCACCTTACAAGGTTGTTGTTGTGGGGAAAATAAGAAGAGGAAGGAGTATTTATTATGTACGATCACCACCTTGAGTTACTTAGAAAGTAAGAAAGGCAGCGTTAAAAATCTAATAAAATAATTTAAAAATGGTCAATTAGAAAGGCTGAAGGAATCATCTGAAATGCTCAGGTTTTGAACGGTTATCTAGGATATGATTTAGACTGCCTTTAGGATACAAATCTAACATTTTGTTGTATTTAAACTTGTGGGGGGGTAAAGGGGGAAAGCACTGATGTGAATATTTTCTGTGCATTAACGGATAAGATCAGGATTCATGCACAAACGGGGCCCAAGAGACAACATTTTGCTGTGAATCTTCTGTTAGTCGAAAGAAAAGGTGAATAAAGGCAGTTCAGTTTCCCCTTTGGGAATTTACGGATATTTTGAGGGAATAGTAAAGAACGAGTCGAAATATTATCGGTTTAATTTTAATGACTAAAGCTACAGCCTAACATCCAGCGCAACTGTAACAATAAACGACAACAATTTGTTCCCAAGTTTGAAGTATGGTGAGAAGGTTATTGGATTATTTGCCCACATAACATGCAGACGCCAGATCCCTCCTCCGCTGAAATTAAAGAGGATCTTTTGAAGACACCTGTTTCAGCTGGATCCCTCTTTCAGTGTGTTTTCAGCAGGACAGTTCCTCTGCTCTACTCGGCTTGAGATTTAATAACAGAATAACAGAGTCGGAAGGGACCTTGGAGGTCATCTAGTCCAACCCCCTGCTCAGGCAGGAGACCCTACACCATTTCAGACAAACGGTTGTCCAGTCTCTTTGAAAACCTCCAGTGTTGGAGTACCCGCAACTTATGAAGGCGAGTCGTTCCGCTGTTTAATGGTTCTCACTGTCAGGAAATTTCTCCTTAGTTCTAGGTTGATTGGTTTCTCTCCTTGATTACACTTGCTCCCCACTGTGAGGTTTCCTCCCTCCCCTCCAATTCACGTGTTTCAGCGGTGAGTGGGATGAACAAATACAGCTCCATATATTATCTCCTTAAAGCAGGGGGTCTTCAAGCCTGGCAACTTTAAGACTTGTGGACTTCAACTCCCAGAATTCCTCAGCCAGTCCACAAGTAATAATAATAATAATAATAATAATAGTAAAGTTGGAAGGGACCTTGAAGGTCATCTAGTCCAACCCCCTGCTCAGGCAGGAAACCCTATACCATTTCAGACAAATGGCTGTCCAGTCTCTTCTTAAAAACTTCCAGTGTTGGAGCATTCATAACTTCTGGAGGCAGGTTGTTCCACTGGTTAATTGTTCTAACTGTCAGGAAGTTTCTCCTTAGTTCTAGATTGCTTCTCTCCTTGATCAGTTTCCATCCGTTGCTTCTTGTCCGGCCTTCAGAAGCTTTGGAGAATAGCTTGACTCCCTCTTCTTTGGGGCAACCCCTGAGATATTGGAAGACTGCTATCCTGTCACCCCTCGTCCTTCTCTTCATTAAACTAGACATACCCAATTCCAGCAGCCGTTCCTTATATGATGATGATGATGATGATGATGATGATAATAGAGTTGGAAGGGACCTTAGAGGTCATCTAGTCCAACCCCCTGCTCAGGCAGGAAACCCTATACCAGTGATGGCGAACCTTTTAGACACTGAGTGCTCCAAAACCGCCCACACCACCCCTGTCCTGCCCCGGCCCCGGCCCCGCCCATCCGCAGGGCCGCCTACCACCTCCACGGCCCACCACAGCAGATTGCCCAAGTAGTCCTGCAGCGCCATGGCGGCCACGCCCTCCGCCCACTCACCCAGCATCAGCTGCGTGACGGGGCGTGTGGGCTTAGTCTTGTCCCCGCTGCCTGGCTGCCATGTCCTTGGCTGCTCCGCACAGGTCACGCCCGGGGACAACTCTCCTCCAGGGGGGCTGATGGTGAGGAGGGCGCCACAGGGAGAGTTGGGGCTGGGGCAACAGCACGCATGCCCACAGAGAGGGCTCCACTGCCCTATACCATTCGCCACCACTGCCCTATACCATTTCAGACAAATGGCTGTCCAGTCTCTTCTTAAAAACTTCCAGTGTTGGAGCATTCACAGCTTCTGGAGGCAGGTAGTTCCACTGGTTAATTGTTCTAACTGTCAGGAAGTTTCTCCTTAGTTCTAGGTTGCTTCTCTCCTTGATTAGTTTCCATCCGTTGCTTCTTTCCTGCCTTCAGGTGCTTTGGAGAATAGCTTGATTCCCTCTTCTTTGTGGCAACCCCTGAGATATTGGAACACTGCTATCATGTCCCCCCTCATCCTTCTCTTCGTTAAACTAGACATACCCAATTCCAGCAACTGTTCCTTATATGTCTTAGCCTCCAGACCCCTGATCATCTTTGTTGCTCTTCTCTGCACTCTTTCTAGAGTCTCAACATCTTTTTTACATCATGGTGACCAAAACTGGATGCAGTATTCCAAGTTGCCAAGTTTGAAGACCCCCTGCCTTAAAGATTCAGAATAAAATGGCAAAAATTCAGCAATGTGATAATTCAAATAAAAAAAGCTTCCCTAATGCAAATAAGTTACCTAAAATAAGCTAGCCATCGCAGTCGTGTCCTGCAAATGAGGGTTCCCAAGGTCTCCTGGTAGACTTGTTTTGGCTGAGAAAAGTTGATATCCATCAAATGATTCTTGGATTCTTGCTGGATTTTAAAATGGAAGGCCAGACTTAGGTGCTCACACCAGTTTATACCCAGTGAAGTAACAAAGCATGCTATTTCCACCTGCCTGTCTGAATAACCCTTAAAGCCTAAGCAGCACCAAATTATTCCAATGAAATCGATGTGGCAGGACTGGGCTTAATGTCATTGTTCCGACAGATGAAACTCTTCAAAAGAACTTCGAGGCATTGTTTACCTTAAAGGATCTTTTATTCAAGTAGCATAATATCGGCACTTACATAATCGAAGCCAAAAACTGAATTCCCCTCCCCTGGGCACATAGTAACAAAGCACAATTCCCTCCTCCAATTAGCAGTCATAAATCACATTCCCCAATTAACTTGAAGTGCAGGCTTCCTCTTCAGTTCTCCAGCCAGCCAATTCTTTATCATTTCTGATTTCAACAACCTTGATTCTCACGCTAAGTTTAGTGTTGTTATGTCTAGCTCAGTCGTGGCGAACCTATGGCACGCGTGCCAGAAGCGGCACTCAGAGCCCTCCCTGTGGGCACGCACACCATGCCTTGGAGATGGCAACCGTCCGTCTTCAACCAGCCGCCCGCTAACTCACCGTGCCCCCCCCGTGGCCGGATGCATCCCAGCATGGTTGGTTTCCCTCCGCCCCATCCCATCCCTCCTGGCCTCGCATGCTCTCCTTTTCCTGGGCATGACCCACTGTATCGCCTTCTCAACTGTTGGCCGTCCATCCAGCTTAGAGGCGGCTTCTCTGAACTGGCAGTGGGCTGCGGAGCCCCAGAATGCGCTGGTTGAGGGGTCGACAGGCTGTGTCTACTGATGGACCCATGCGCTCGCTGGCCTCTGTGTGCGGGGGCCAATGGTGTCAGGCAGCAGCCGCCCCAGCCCCTGCCTCGCCTTGACCTGTGACAATGGCACCCCTGCCCTGCCTCACCTCACCCCACAGGACGAGCCTCCTGCCCACTGTCCCACCTGCCAGAGACCCCCTGGATCTCCCCTAACCCTGCCCGGCCCCAACAGGCGTCCCTCCCCACGAGCAACATCGAGGTGGCCACGCCCACCTTGATCACACCCACCCAGTCTGCCATGACCACAGCCATGCCCACCCAGTGGGCCACGCCGACCCGGCACCCGGCGATAAATAAGTGGGTTTTGGTTGCAGTTTGGGCACTCAGGCTCTAAAAGGTTCGCCATCACTGGTCTAGCTGGACTCTCATTCACATCCCGCCCCTCACAGCATCATCTCACTCTAAAAGCGAAAGGAACAAAATGGCTTCATTTCTAACTGTTGTCAATGCAAAAACATCCGACGTTAGCAGCGTTGACAATAGACAGGAATAGCTTCAAGGGATCAACCAGCTTTTTCGACGTTAACGTAATACAGTTGGTCCTTGACTTACGACCACAAGGGAGCCCAAAATTTCTGTCGTTAAGTGAGCCATTTGTTAAGTGAGTTTTGTCCCATTTTACGAGCATTCTTGACAGAATTGTTAAGTGATTCATCCGATTTAATGGCTTCTCCACTGACTTTGCTTGTCGGAAGGCCGCAAAAGGGGATCATGTGACCCCGGGACACTGCAAGAGTCATAAATACGAGTCAGTTGCCAAGTGTCCGAATTTTGATCACGTGACCAGGTGGTCGTAAGTGTGAAAATCGGGCACGAGTCACCTTTTTCGGTGCCAATATAACTCCGAATGGTCACTAAGCCAATTGCTGTGAGTTGAAGACATTCATGCGTATTTCTTCTCGGGAACTTTAATGGAAAAAAGAAATAAATAAATTTGAGGTTTTCTGATTTATTTATTTAGACCAGCTTGTGAACTTCCAAACAGTAGGGGTGGGGGGAGACGGGCAGAGCAGAGTAGAAGAACTTGTCTCTCAGAAAATGAGCAGAGAAGACCACAATATGTAAACAAGAGGGATTATGTGCTCAGTCACTAATGACATCGGTCAAGCATAATTTAATGTCAGGCCATCTTCATTAAAAAGGGGCTCGGGGAGAATTTGGCCGCAACAGTGAGCTGTTTACTAAGCTCTTTGCCACTGAAATAACCTTGTCCTGATGATCTTGCGAAGACCATGACTGTAAAAAAGATGGATCTGGAGATTCAGTGATATTTAATAATAACAATAACAACAACAACAGCAACAACAGCAACAATGACAGAGTTAGAACGGACCTTGGAGGTCTTCTAGTCCAGCCCCCTGCTCAAGCAAGAGACCCTACGCCAGGGGTAGGCAACTTTGGCTCTTTTATGACTCGTGGACTTCAACTCCCAGAATTCCTGAGCCAGCATGGCTCAGCTTGGAACCCTCTCCCTTTCCCCTCAGCATGGCTGGCTCAGGAATTCTGGGAGTTGACATCCACGAGTCACAAAATAGCCAAGGTTGCCTACCCCTACCCTATCCCATTTCAGAAAAGTGACTATCCAGTCTTTTCTTAGAAACCTCCAGTGATGCAGCATCCACAACTTCTGGTGGCAAGCTGTTCCACTGGTTAATTGTTCTCACTGTCAGGAAGTTTCTCTTTAGTTCCAGATTGCTTCTTGATTCGTTTCCATCCGTTGTTTCTTGTCCTGCCCTCTGGTGCATTGGAAGATAGGTTGACCCCCTCTTCTTTGTGGCAACCCTTCAAAGACTTGAACACTGCTATCATGTCACCCCTAGTCTTTCTTTTCTCTAGACTGGACGTTCCCAAATCCTGCAGCCGTTCTTCATATGTTTTTGTCTCCAGGCCCCCTAATCATCTTAGTTGCTCTTCTCTGCACTTTTCCAAAGTCTCAACATCTTTTTTTGTAATGTGGTGACCAAAACTGGATGCAGTATTCCAGGTGTGGCTTTACTAAGGCTTTATAAAGCGGTACTAGTACTTCACGTGGTTTTGATTCTGTGTCTCTGTTTATACAACCAAGGATTGTATTAGCATTTTTGGCTGCTGCTGCACACCGCTGGCTCCTGTGATTGTCCACTAAGACTCCAAGGTCCCTCTCATTATTAGGGACATGAAATTATTAGTTATTTTAGAGACATCCTTAGGGACACGAAAAGCGCTACAGATAGTCCTTGACTTACAAACATTTGTTTAGTGACCGTTCAAAATTACAGTGGCACTGAAAAAAGTGATGTCAGGCCATTTTTCATACTTACGACCGTTGCAACTGCCACGATTCTCTTAACATCTGTTGCAAGAAAAGTTGTAAAATGGGGCAAAACTCACTAGGTCGAGAACTCTCTGTAATAAACAAAGATTGTTTAGACAGGCAATTTGTCCACCAGATAATATTTTTAAAAAGTAATAAAACAGGATAAGGAATCGCAGAGAAATTGAATTAATTTGGGTTCCCTTCTCAGTGCACCAGAGATGGGCAGATAAATATTTCTAAATTATTTTTTTTTTAAAAAAATGATGCCTAGATGATGAAGGCGAATAGTGGCGATAACAGACAAAGGTGTACATTTTATCGATAAATCGAAAACGGATCCCGAAGTGCAGAATGTAGTATCCATTTAAGGCTCCTTTCAAAACTCAGCTATGAAAGTATTATTATTTTTTTCTTTTGACAAAAAGAATACCCAAGATGTTTCAGATATCGGTTCCCGTATCGTAATGTTGGGAAGAAGTCAGTATAATGCAAAAAAGTATTTTCATTCTACAAAGGTAAACTCTTTTTTAACCAAGTTTTGAAAGTGTCAAAAAAGTAGGAAGACTTGAAGATTTTGAAAAAAAAAAAAATCCCTTCTCAGCAGAGAATAAAAAATAACAAAATAACAGAGTTGGAAGGGACCTTGGAGGTCTTCTAGTCCAACCCCCTGCTCAAGCAGGAGACCTTATATCATTTCAGACAAATGATTGTCCAATCTCTTCTTAAAAGCCTCCAGTGTTGGAGCACCCACAACTTCTGGTGGCAAGCTGTTCCACTGATTAATTGTTCTAACTGTCAGGAAATTTCTCCTTAGTTCTAGGTTGTTTCTCTCCTTCATTAGTTCTCATCTGTTGCTTTTTGTCCTGCCTTCAGGTACTTTGGAGAATAGCTTGACTCCCTCTTCTTTGAGGCAGCCCCACAAATATTGGAAGACTGCTATCATGTCACCCCCTACTCCTTCTTTTCATTAAACTAGAATTAATTTAATTAATTTAATTTAATGAATTAAACTAGAAGTCTTCCTATGGCACAACAACTGGTTAAACATCTAGAAAAGAAATAGGAAGCACGAACAGCTTCCCCCCCTCCAAATGTAAATATTCTTCATTTAGGGGGGATTGGCTTAAGCCAGAGGTAGGCAACCTTGGCTCTTTTATGACTCGTGGACTTCAACTCCCAGAATTCCCGAGCCAGCTATGTTGAGGGGAAAGGGAGATTTTCCAAGCTGAGCCATTCTGGCTCAGGAATTCTGGGAGTTGAAGCCCACGAGTCAGAAAGCGGCCTAGGCCTAGGCCAGAGGTAGGCAACCTTGGCTCTTTTATGACTCGTGGACTTCAACTCCCAGAATTCCTGAGCCAGCCATGCTGAGGGAAAAGGGAGATTTTCCAAGCTGAGCCATTCTGGCTCAGGAATTCTGGGAGTTGAAGCCCACGAGTCAGAAAGCGGCCTAGGCCTAGGCCAGAGGTAGGCAACCTTGGCTCTTTTATGACTCGTGGACTTCAACTTCCAGAATTCCTGAG